>NW_009204695.1:79694-83104 GCF_000690835.1 Fulmarus glacialis
TTTCTCTCTCACTTACCATTATGAATCCCCAGAGACTGATACTACAGCAGAAATTACTAACTATTAAAGCAAACACCTGGGGGGGGAGAGGTCCCTCCTTATCCTAAAGGAATAGCAAGTCCTTTATCACAACTGCTAGCTGTAACTGAAGTCTGGAGCCTTCCCACTTCTAACCATGGGATTTGGAGAAGCACTATGCTATCACACAGCAAAGAAAAATTATGTATGAGTTTGCAGAATTCATCCCCACCCACCTGAAACCTTGAGAACTGGGAAATAAGTTAAGCCAAAGAAAACCCTCTTTCTTCAAGAGTTTTGCAAAAAGGGGACAAAATGTCATCTTTCCTAGCTCCTCCCCCAGACAGTAATAACAGAAGGGAAATACAAATTGATGCATGGGTTGTTACTTTTGGGCACTGTCTTTTTGGGGGTTTTCTTTTGAGGGACGAGGGGAAGCGGGGGAGGATTCTCTTTAAAAATCATCCTTATTATATTCTGTCCTTGGAGGACAAAGGGTGGTTTCTTTCTTTATTAAGGGCACATAAATGCACAACATAAACCACTTCTAGCAGAAATGAATGGGGAAGATAGCAACAGAGGACAGCCCCTGTTTTATCCCCCACTGAGAATCATCCACATTATTCTGTTTGAGGTCCTGAAGATAGCTGTACCTTCCCCCATTGAAGCTCCAGCTGGATCCAAATGAAACTTGGGGCCTCTACACAAAAGACACTATTTCCAGATATGGCAAGATACAGGCTGTGAGGAACATTTCCTAGAGGCATTCCAGCTCACATTCACTTCCGACATCCAGGATTACTACAGGATCAAGTTCAACTAACTTGGGGGAGGGGGGGAGAGAGGAGGGGATTCAGCATGAGATGATCCCTACCTCTCCACCCCATGCTTCCTGCTTCCCAAAGCTACTCTTATGGGAGCAGACAGCACCATCTGCATGAACTGCACAAGGCAGTTCCAAGCTAGGAATTGACTGATCTCACCCTTACCAAATTTGTGAAATGAGAATGTTGTCAGTGGTGCATTCACTTTAATTAATTCCCAAGAAAGACCACTTTCCTTAAATTAACATTCTGTGAAAGCAGGGAGTGGAGGGAGGGGAAGCCTAACATCTTTAAAAGGGATAATAATACCTAATCGACTAACTTTCTGATAATTAATTAAAATGTTAGCAGTTCTCTAATTGAAAAATGTTGAATGTATTCCCCAGAACCTTCCATTATTTTTTCCATTACATTAATCATTAGAGGACACCTATTACAGATTACCCCTTTCAAACACAATCTTCCTGATAAAAAGAGTCAGGAACACTGGCAAAGTCAAATGCTCAGCTAAATCCCAATGAGAACAGGCAACCAGTGAGTATAGTGCTCAGTAAGATTTAGAAAATGTCAAACTATGAAGAAGATAAATGATGGCTTTCCAAATTTAAGGCAGAACACATGAAGTGTAGTACACAGGTCAATACTTCCCTATGAATAATGTATTTGTCTTGTGAGGTGGTCCACATACTAGCCTATTAGTTCCCTACCATCTTAAAAGAATTAAGTTAAGCAAACAAGCTTTTGATAAGACCTATTTATACAAAATACAGAAGGTGGTTTTTTTTTTTCCTGTAGGTGATACATGTTCCATAACATCTCAATGCTCTCCTTCAATTATTTTTTTGCAGGTTACAAAGATTTTACTGCATATTATTAATAGTGGCATTAAATATACAGCTCAACACTTAATATCAGTATACTTCTATTCCTTTTCAGATGCACAGAATTCATCACAACATGAATTCATAATCGCCAGAACAGTGAATAAATATTTTTCATGAGCATAAGTTATTTTTGTACATGGTGCTGTACAGGAGGTGCCTGTGGGATGTCTCTTAATTGATAACTTCGGAGATCAGGGGGAGAGGAACAGGCTGCTGTGAAGTGTGTTCCATCACACCCAGGAGACTGCTGGCATAGCTGATATTTCTTTCTACCCGCTTTATCATTTTGTCTAATAAATATGAATGGCCACATACTGGTAATATAGGTACCAGCTATTTGCTCCGCCCTATTTCGCTCATCATGATAGAGGAAAGTCATTGCAGAGACAAAAGAAGTCTACAGCCACAATCTAGGACATGCAGCACGTGGGAGGGGTGCTTATGATGAAGGAGCATCCACTTTTAGATATGTAGCCAGTACGGCACGGAAAATGAGGTTTAGGTGAGAAGTACCTGGGGGACTGGAGCCCTGGATGAGCCACAGAGATTGATGTCACCCTCACCCCTTTATAAAGGGCTCAGATCAGCAGTGAGAAGATGACTAGCCCTTAGGAACAGTTTTCTGACAGAACCTTTTCATAACAAGATTGCTGTAATTATGTAGTAAATAGCCATAGATGGTAACAGAGGCTGAAAGGCTGAATCCTTTCTCTATGTAATAAGTGTTTATTAAGCAGACATCACATGAGACCTGTCATAAATTCCAGCTTTATCTCTCTCATTCCCAGTAGCTACTTGGAAACCCAAAGGACTGGGCAAACTAGGCATGGTCTATAGCCTTGTGCTCAAGGAGCTAGAGGCAAATAGAGCTCAGTAGTAGTTTACCTGATTTATGCGTCTTCTCTCAGTCTATTTTGTTGTCCATTATTTCCTATAGCAGAAGATCCAATCTGAGAAACAACTTTGAGCCAGACTCTACTCTTGGGTATTTCATATGTAAATACAAAATAACTCCATGGTGTTCATTGGCACCAACAATGTTTTATTTCATTACTTGATGTGGCAGACATGTAACCTGACTGCTACCGCTCCAGATATGCTTTGTTCCTACTCTGTAAGTAGGCAGCAGATAGAGGTATTTAGCTGAATAGTAAGTTGGGCAACCCTGCAGCAATCACTTGACCAAAGGATGCTCCAAAAGCAATCATCTCTAGTGGGAGTCTTCCATGCAAGGACTAGGAGAACAGGCCAGAGGGCTGACAACAAGCTGTGAAAGTTGGAGGAGATCATTCAGGGAAATCCTATAGCTCATATTATGACAAAGGTCAGACTAGGTTGATTGTCCAAGTCTGCTGGCTATACAATCAGGCCAATAAAATCAACAGTACCTTGGCACTTTCTTTTTCAAAAAATCTGCATTTTTCTGTAAGCCTGTATGGAATAATCTCCCTCATCAGTTATTCAGTCATGCTTTTATAAGCAATTGTGAATTATTAGCACTGCTGTCCACTTCTTGTCTTTAATTCTTGCATCATAACCTGTACCGACTTCACTGTCCAGGTCCCTATTAAGATTAAACTGTCTTTAAAGAAGCAAGTTCTCTGCCACCCCACCCACTATACCATGCTTTGGGAGGCTTTGGGCTGCCTGCTACAAAATGCATCTAACACTAATTCTTGCCCTA
>NW_009204695.1:83135-88235 GCF_000690835.1 Fulmarus glacialis
TAGGTAGAGCTTTGTGGAGAAAGAAATAGTTAATACCATTCCATGCACAAAAGCAAATGAAGTGTGCAGTACTGAGGTCTAGCAGTCAGAGCCTAATAGCAGGTATACTTCTTCTCAGACATGGGTTGTCAAGTGTAGAACCAGGGTCTTAGTTCACTTGGGAACTATTGCATGGTAAAGCTAATCATGAACTTCAGCATCGCGTTGCAGCAGAACCTTGTTACTCTTATCTGGCATTCTTTGCTTGGATGGGCATAACTTGATTATGCCTTCCAAGCAAATTATTGCCTATCTTCATTATTTTAAAATCATCTTGATCCACAGAGAGATTATTTCAACATGTCAGAAGTGAATAGATAAAGGAAGTGACAAGCCATAAGTGCTCTCTTCCCTAATGGCACTTTTCAAATCACAATGGGGTCCCAACCCTTGCTGGTACCTTCAGATATTAAATTATATCTAATAAAGAAAAACACAAATAAAAAGGAGGAAGATTCATGTTGACTAAATAAGTGATAATGCCTACAAATTTTCTCAAAAAAGGGTAATATTTCTGCTATGAGGCACACATATTTCCCCAACTAACATGCTGTTTTGAAGATACAGCAAAACAGAATATAGATATACATCTTTACATCATCAGGTTCATCCACTGACAGCCCATCAGTCTGAATGTTGGGTATCTGCTTAGATTTAGCTGTTCGGTCCCTCCTAAACCCTATGCCTACAACTACAGAACAACTCTACCTGAACACAGGAGACAGTGCTTCTGATCTAGAAACAGCATCTTATGGACTCCAATCTGTGAAGTGGTGAGTGAACAGGATATGCACTAGCAACTTCATTTCCATGAGTAGTTCCAAAGAAGTTCAGGTCTTCAGTTCAGCATCATCCCAAAACAAAGTATCAAACAGGCTACTTCACAAAGAACAATGGATGGAAAGCCACAGAACAGATACTAATTTGGTAAGTTAAAAAACAACCAAAACCCCACCATTGCTATTTGTTCCCTTTTCTGAACTTTCCTCAGAAAATAGGTCTTACAGCTGTGCTTCACATATTGAACAATATATTTTCTCAGCAATGGTTTAATGTGGAAACCTGTACAAACTTTTGAACTGTGATTACAGTGATACATTAGCGTTTTTCAAATCACTAGTTGAGTTTATGGTCCTTGCACATGTCACATAATTTATAGCTTGTCTTACACATACAAAGAATACATTAAAACTGCAAACACTTGCCCACAGGACAGACTTCTTTACAGCTTAATATGCTTACGGTTGTAATAAAATTTATTTTAGGAGAAAGAGTAATAAAACAAAATTCAGAAAGTAGAATAATGGGATAATTATGCTCTAAAACTAAATGTGCTTTCTTTATGTCACCATTTCATAAAGTCAAAACAATTTATTATAGTGGTGCCTCAATAGCAATGGCCACTTCTATTATAAACCCTGCTTTTCAAGACCTTCATATAATTCAGCAATTCTAGCTTGTATTAAACTAGAACTTGGCATATCAACAAGTTATCAGCATAGATGCAGTTCTCCACACCTAAAATGGCTAAAATCCATTTTTAAGATCAGGACATATTCTTGGGGGATGGCAGGGAAGGGAACAGGGGGGGGAATAGAAGAAGGTCTGCTTCCAGGAACACAAGTGAACAATGAGACAATATTAGCTACAGAAAAGTGCTTTTTTTCTATAGCCTTTCCCAAGCTTTTCTCAGTGTCTCAGGCATTGCAGGGATAAGGAACAGAACAGATCCGCAGGCAGGTTAAAGTAAAGCCCATAGGGCCAGAAGTTAATAAAAAAAAAGCCCTGTTATTTATGTACTAGGAAAAATACCGTACTATGTATTTTACAGCTTACACAAAGAGGTCATGCCCTGAATTTCTCATACATCCAAAATTTTTATTCACTAGAAGTTCAGGAAAAGAGGATCAAGAGCAATTTCTTAAGTAATAGAAGAGACGTGAAGGAGGAAAAAAAGATTTTAAAGCACCAATAAGATTTTAGCTCTACATCCTGGGCAATTTTACCTCATATAAATTAATAACAGCCAAGGTTTTTCAAGAGAAAATTAGAAGGGGCATTCTGTAACACATTGTTGGCATGCAACTCCGGCAGTAGTAACACGTGCATTCAGACTGAACATTTGATAAGTTCCACGTTTTTGAGATAAGTCTTACAGAAACAGATACTGTCATTTCTCATTCCTCCAATTGTTCCTTGCTCCTGCTTCCTCCAGAAGCAGTTGAAGCTTCAAGGTTAGTTCTGGGGTGCGTCCCTCAGCACCATCCCTCTCCCTTCCCTCTTCTCTTGCTTGGGCAGAAGCAGCCTAATCCTGGACCAGCCGCAGCTCATCAACCTTGGGATGGCAAAATCTGAGTTGCCCTACACTGCTGAAAAGCCCCATGCTGGCTCTGTTTGCAGGGAGGAAGATGCTGGCAATTTCAGCAGTGCTGCGTACTGACAGTCATCAAAGGCCAGTCACCAGCTAAACTGTGCATCTGAGAGGAAGAGGAGATCCTAGAGTCAGGGAGAGAACCAATTTCCTGGGATCTAGCAGCAAAGCAAAGCTTTGAGTCAAGAAGAGAGATTATGATTCAGTTTTAGCAAAACAATTTAGAAGTCTGTTCCATGTATTACCTATAACCTTGTGCACTCTTCTTTTGTGTCTGGCTATTAAAATTGAATTGGCATTCAGCATCTCCAGTATTAATCAGAAATCAGTAATACTATCCAACTGGAGACATTCTACAGAGAAGAAAGGTACTACAGGGTCATCTAGAAAATCACCACTTCCTTCCCATGCAGTGGCAAGACTGCAAGGAAGTCCACATAATCTAAACTTCTATATTCATTCTGAAGCTTTCTAATGTAGCACTTCCTCACATCAAATATAGATTAGTTTCTTTAATTGCCCTATATGAATTCATAGCTGAAATGTTTGACTTGCCCAGAACTAATTGTCTGTCAAGAAGATATTTTGCAGCCAAGCAGATAGCTTAATTGGATATTTAATATAACTGCAGGCTTTGTTTCTTCATATTTCAAGTCTTATTCCTTAATATTTGCTAAATTATGTATTCTGAACACATCCTCAGATTGTCTGCCTTTAAGTGAGTGTTCTGTTGTTCTTTGAAAATAAACATGTTTCATTATTAGCTTCTAGCTCTCTGCCATCTCTGACATGATTTTCCCATATTCCAAAAAAAAAAAAAAAAAACCACAACATGACAGGCAGGTCCCTTCAGGAAATAAAACACAGATTGACTCTGCTGTCTCCAACCAGTTAGCATTTGGAGAATTATAAATATAATCTATAACTATTTCATTTATTTGCAGAGGCGAAGTGTCGCTGGTACTGAAGCGAGGCACATCTCCTGAATTGTAGCACAGGTCTGCAGAGGTCTAGCGAGTGCAGGCTAACCGGCTGACAGAAGAGGATACTGCCAAAATCATCTACTACTTATATGATTTCAGACTTCCTCTGACAAGAACATACATAAATGGCCACAAACTTTACTCTAGAGCTTAGTGGGTGCATCAGCTCTGCCATGTCGCCACCACAGCTACCTACAGAACTACTGCTCTACAAGACCAGGACCAGTCTATACCTTCACACACAGGCAAGCCCTACAAGAAACCAAGCCCAAGCAAAAACAGTGGAAGTCAGTATTTCATCCTTTCTCTCTCCCTTTCCCCTGGAGCTTTCACCAGGAAAAGAAAAGGATAGTTTCAGATCCCAGACTCCTTTTCCCTTTGCTGCTATCAAGGTCTAGACAGTGCAGTTTATCGGCAGATTATTAGCCCAGCAAAGTCCACACAACATACTACCATCATAAACTGCCAAACTCAAGTTCAATGGCCCATGTTATAATCAAAGGAGGAATCTCTCTGAAACGTCCTTGCTCTCACCAGATCCTTAATATTTTCCTCATGAAGTTTTTAGTATTTTTGCATAATGATCAGCGTATAAGAGAAAAAAGAACATATACACAAAATTTATATCCCATAGCATATGGCAAATTAGATAAAGAGCATAGTAAACTGAGTAAGTTACATAGACAGGGATGCTTCTGATTTTATTATCAACCTTGTCTTTGGGCATTTGTTGTTCTCTCTAAAGTTGCACAACTTTTGCTGATAATGGCCTCCTTCCTTCTGATTAGCGCAGTGTATGTGATCTCCATTGTGTAACTGATTAGACATTTGCTAATAATTTTTCAACACCACTTATACACTATTGATTTTCAAATGCATCTAATTACATGACACTCAGAACCTGCTTGTAAAAAGCTTTTTATTTGCATGAGATCAAAATAATGGTGTTAAGAGTCCAGTGAGAGTCAGAAAACCCATTTCCTTATATGCACTTATAACTACATAATGCTTCTAGTCTCCCAAGTAGAGCCAATCAGTTCACAAAGGTTCTTTGAATGACACCATGGCATTAGATATTGGACCTAGGTTTATAGTCAAAGCAACATAGGTGGTGCCTTGGAAGATCTACCTGAAATCCATCTGGGATTTGAAAGCAGGTTGCTGTGCTGACTTTTTTCATCTTTATTCCTTATTGTTACTAATGACAAGATAACCTTCAGGACTAATTTAAAATTTGCTTTTAAACAAGATCTAATTCATATTTTCCTTTTACTTCATTTCATGACAGAACTTGGCCTTGAAGAACAAGTTCATTGCAATACAACTTCTAATCTCTTCGTCAGGACACAGATATAGATTTCTGAGGACAGAAATCAGAGCAGAGTGAAACAAATCTGCTTTACAGAGCAGGATGCACAGGATGAACTGAATGTTCAGCTTCAGGATGAAGGCAACTTTAATTTAGCTGTAAAGCTATGTTGTATGATGCTTTGACAAAAAGCATGCACTGCACATAATACATCACTTGAAACACCCATGTAGTTGGAACAGGAGCAATAGTGGTCCTATCAGTTCAAAAGGATCTGATTAAGGGAACCACAGTCTTTTGACTAAATTATGATAAAAATGAGTAACAAACACCAACTGAAATCAAGACAGAGAACACTATATAGAGTAGATGGTGAATGACACTATATATGTATTTTT
>NW_009204696.1:0-7188 GCF_000690835.1 Fulmarus glacialis
CCCCGCCCCCCCAGCTCACATACAATCTTTGAGTCTCAACAGAAATCACTGTGCCTCTGTCTGTAATAAGATTATTAGCTTTGCTTTATTATCAGCTGTTCCCAAGACCTCATGGTGCATAAGCAGTCAGGATGATAGGAGATTTTAAACAGGCTTCTTCTGAGGCTAAGGGAGTGATCTGTAGGTCAAATGTTGTGGAAGGGATTTCCTTCAAAAGTTACATCAGTGTGCTCTTTGACTTGCAGGAAAGGATGGCAGCTTTGGTAATCAAACCAGTTTTTCAAGCTAAAGGCTGAGGGTAGGAAATGACTACAACAGAGCTATATAGTGGAAGCTGTCTTCTTGCAGAAGTGACTAGGATCATTGTTTTAATAATATCCGACAGATATGAGCAACTCACATTTGGATCCTGAGGAAGAAGCGCCACTTGAGGTGGATCGTGATGCTCCTTTCATGGAGAAAACCCCTTTGCCTCTGCGAGTTGTTGTCACAGCCACACGAGGACGCTTCAGTGGAATCACTGCACGGGGTGGTGGTGGGACGCGGCCGTGGTAATCAAACAACCTAAAAAAGATTAAGTTAGCTGGACTCCATAAAAAATTCTGTGATTTCATGTCATGGAAGCCCTGTCAACTAAATTTTCATGTTATCTTTGAGAAAATTACCCTTTGAAACCATAATCACTTTATATCACAGTCAAATTAGATTTCAAGGACCTATGCATATTAAGTGCCATATTCGGATTTCAGTCACAGTCCAGTGCATAGCTCAAATTTTTTGCATAATTTAAATGAGGGATGCGTTATGGGACTCTGTTATTTGCAGTATGGAAAATCCATAACCTCCTTTCCACAGGTCCGCACCATTTCATTGCACACAACTAACAGCAGTACATTTTGTTGTGGTGACATTTCAGCTCCTTTATTACATGTATGGCTTAAATTCTAGTTTTCTATTTGCTATCCTTATAGATAGAAAAAGAAATGAACTTTTCTGAAGCCAGCCATCACCACAAAGAAATATCCTGCCATTTCTAAAATGGCAAAAAAGTCTTTATAGTGAGGGACCTGTATATCCTTCTGAATGCATACAAAAGAGGTCCCAGCATATGTTCTTTTTATTGAAGAATGAATTGATGTAGAATCACTAAAATACCCACGCATGCTTACCAAAAAAAAAAGTCTTGTTCAAACCAAAACCACTGTAGCACGTAGATATTCAGAGAATTACCACTACAGTCAATAAAAGATACTCTACACCAAAATGAACTAGTGTTCCCAAACAGAATACCCCAATCCTAAAAACACAGTTATCAACAGCAGCTAGCTAATCTGCATAGAAGAAAATAAAAGCAGTAGAAAAGGTAATCAAAGCTACAGATATATTTAGAACATAAAAGCTATAGGCTCTGAATACAACAGGTCAGGAGAAGAAAGTTCAGAAGATTAAGTTTTCCAGTTGAGAAACAGAAGTAGAGGGACAAGCAGCATTCTCACAAAATATTCTCAAGTTTCTTTCAAATGATACTTGCAACTAGTAATTATGGAAATTTATAACTGCATGTTTAATTTTCACAATTCTGACTACTGTCACCCAGCTGGGCAGATAGATACATATTTGAAAACAGACACACAAGAAACAGTAATTCACTCACCACAGTGTCTAACAGCATACTAAACAGGAAGCAGAAAGTCTTCTAGCCCATTTTCTGGCAAGTAAACACCTAATGCTTAAATCCCAGGATTCTTAATGTTGTTTGTACCATAATCCTACAGAAAATATAACCAGCTCCCTCCTTTTCCATAGCTGCCTACAAAATGTACCACAGAGATCCTGTCACCCCCACTGAACTTGAACTCCATGGCCTTGGATATTCTTACTGAATAAGCAGTTTGTAGCTATTGTGAGCACAACTAAACAATTGTGTATGAAGATGAACACTAAAACATTTCTGGGACTTTTAACAGAAATATTATTGTTTATTGTCACTCATCACTTATCATATTGGATGATCTACTGGTTGGTCACAATCTCCTGTTTGACATTACTGGAACAAAATGTTTCAGAAGAACTGTAAGCTATAGCGCAAAAGATTATTATGCAATTATTCCTCCAAAGGTGATTTTTTTCTAGCTTCCAATTGTTCATGTTTAGATAATGTAGTGAAATGCAAAACTATGCTTCCTTTTTTGAAATATATAAAAGGACTGTTATCTAATATTGCTATTCTTACTTTTATTTTTTAAATTATGCAAAGCTTTTGGGATTGGTATTTTGCTGTACCAAGTTCTATGTGTTTCAATAATTGCTTTCTTTAAAAAAATGCTTCCTTTTATCAGTTTTGAAGTACCCTGCCTGTTTTCCTTGTGCTTGTAATAAGAGAAATGATAAACAGAAATGCTCAGTTCTGAAGCAATTCTTTGTCTCAATAATCACTAATGTGCATAAAACGGTACCTTTTCTTTCACCCACCCTTCTGAATTGTGCAGTCCTGATCTTGTCAATCTGTGTTCATACAGATTTTATTCTACAGCACTAACCATTATTGTCACCCTTTTCTGACCCCACCAATGTTTTAGTCAAGATAAAATAGGTGTATTGTCCCTTCAGGGAGGTTGGAAAATTAATGAATATTAGAAAACGAGACCTATGGTTTGGGGTAAAACACAGAAATTCCGAAAGTTCAGAAGTTCAGAAATTCAAAGAATCTTAATATTTCTTAATTTCTTAATATATTGTAATATATATTGTATATATTCTTAATATATTGTAATATATTTCTTAATTTTTATTTCCTATAAGCATGTTGATAGTAGATCAAACTTTCCATGGGTTTTTCTTTTCCATGCCTACCATATAGAGCTTTTCATCTTCTACTCCATTAACTTGGATCTAACAGAGACCCTTAACCTCCTAAACTTTTTATGTCAAAGATCAACATGTCCAGCCTTGTGAGGCCAACCTCATATTTGGGTTTTTGACCATAAAACTTCTGCTGTCTTAATCCTGAAAAATTTTGAAATCAGAAAATTATACTATTGAACAGGTTATGGACACATTTCACTGTCAGTGGTTTTCCATAATACAATCACCAAGATAGACACGAGGTTCCACAGAAACAACCTTTAACGCCACATAAGTATTTATTTTGTTGTGGAAATGTAACCATTATAGCTGTTCATTTGTGCTACCCATAATACACAGAATTAAGGAAAAAACTAAAGACATATAATTTTAATGTTCAGGTGGCATAGATCAGAAACAGTAATCTGTTTAAAAACATACAAATCCTCTGATGAAATTTGGAGCAGTAACCTTGGGTAACTAGTTGTAAGCACAAGCCTGTGGAAGTTAACTTTTGACAGGATATGAGCTGCTCCTACTGTCAAGGCTGGACTGAGCAGAATTAGACTGCACTGATGGCTTTTACTCCATATGTTTATAGCTCAATATTTTTATCTCTGTGGACAGAGCTAAAGTGACAAGTGAGCATGGTCATTTACATGCAAAAACAAAACTAGTGGCTCGAATTGAACCAACCCCAGGAAAAAAACAAAACAAAACAAAATCTTTTCTAAATTTTTCCTACAGTGTTCCTAAGCAGAAAGGTACATAGCACATGGTAACTTAACTTTGGGGTGTAAACCACTCCCCTGCTATTGTCCATTGCTTTACATAAAAGAAATCTCAGATTAGAAAAGGTTGGTGGAGCAATGTTTTGTTCCCCTCTGACTCACTTGGCCTATGCTAAACCAAGTTGCTGTAATGCAGAGACACAACACTGCTGCGTCATGGGTTGGTTATCCATGGTCATCCATGTTAACCCTGTGTTGTGGTGATTCTGCAACATCTGAATGAATACATTCCCACAGTACTGAGCTAGGCTGTGTGTACGTATTCAAGGCACAAGTCTCCAATTGTTCAGGTATCCACGCTTCTTTTCCTTCTATAGAAACACACATGCCGTTCAACTTGTGGTCTTGCTTCCCTCAAGGTCCTTCTAGACTTCTAAACGTTCTTGGAAGACACATTTTTCAGGACACATTCTACATCTTTTCATACACATGGATGAAAAGACAAAGACACGAGTGTCATACTGAAGAATTTTACAGCTGCTATATGTTCCAGTGAGAGTAAGCCTGGAAGAACTCTGTAGGAAGAAACACTGAGCATAAAATACCATTAAACTGTTCAGCACAGAAAATGCCCCACAAGCTCTCAGAGAAAGATAAGACCAGAAGAGATGTTTAATGAGCATACATTTGGTGGTGGTAATCTTCTCTGTGATATATTCAAGTAGTCTTCTGATAGACAATAGAAATAATGAAATGAATAATACGTAAAATCAGAACAGACCTGTCTAACCAAATGATGTGATTACATTACAAACAAACAGTAGAAATAGTGTAGGATATACAAAAATATAACCACACATACCGATTGTAGAAATCATCTCTGTAGTAATCATAATCAAAGACATAACCACTGTGGAAAAACACAGAAAAACAAGAATGAACTGGTTGGTAGAAAAATACACACTGATTAAAACATTTGTGGTAATATTGGTTTAGTCTCACATTCCAAGCCATTTTTCAAATTCCTTCCACTTCTTTTCTTCAACCATACACTGTATATTATGTTTATCAATGCTGTTGTCAGCTATCACTGTAGTATATTTGGAAATGTGAAGTCTGGGGCAAGCAGAATGGTGTAAACAGTTGACAGCACATATAGAAAGGATTTAATACAGCATGACAGCTCCGTTATTAGAGGATCATTATAGTGTAATTCTCTGATCAAATGAAGTGAACACTCTAATACTGAAACCCTTTTCTTTGTTGGGCTAACATAGCAATCAGTGGACTAGGAAGACTGTTAAATACATGAAAGATTGGTAAATGAGTGAGTAGGAGAGCAGAGATAAGACAATGAATTTGATTTATGAGAAACATGAAAAGGGTTCGACTGTTGGTCCTTGAGTTCGCCAAATCTTCTTTCATCGTAAAGAGAAAAGGAGAAAAGTTAGGAAAATGAATGATGCAATAATGTTACAGAGATGCCTTTCCTCTCAGGTTGAGAAGGGAATACACACACCAATTTGGGAAAAGAAAGGCACCATCAAGGGAAACAAATATAGGTAGGAAATTGCAAAGGTCCAGGGAAAAACTGTTTTTGAGCTGTCAATTGCAAAGTCAATCCTCAATTGATCTTCCTAGTTACGCATTCCATTAGCAACTTTCTACCTTTATGGTGAAGAAATAGCAATGAAGTCTATCTATCTAACACATCCGAAAAAATAGAACCAAAGAGCTAGTAAATGATCTGCACGGAAAAGTCACAAAGGATTTTTACTCTGCCTGATGAAGGACTAGTAACAAAACCCCTAAGTTTTTCACTTGCCTGAGAAGGACAATTATGAATAGTAAAGGATGAGAGGCATGAAGAAAGTATCACAAAAAAGGAGAAGATTTAAATAAGAAAGCAGAAAGGTAGAAAGGAGAGAGTTAGAAAGGACAAAGCACAGAAGAAAACATTCATAAAAAATAAATGGAGATGAATGATGGTAGCTACATATTAATGAAGTTTGTCTTCCCAGGGAATGGACTTCTGGATAATTTCTGCCCTTGAACATTGAGCAAAATGTCTTCAGTGGTTTTTTTTTGTACATAATCTGATGAATGGGTCAAGAATTCTGGAGTTCTTTGGGTTTGTTTTTCCTCATCACACAATGCCTCTTTCCCCTTTTCTTCCCTTTGCTAATTCTCAGAGGTTGACCACTTAAAAGGGGGAAAAAATAGAATTGGCAGGCTTAAATTACCTCAGTAATCATTTCATCCCAGTGTTTTGATTTTGAGAGTTTGCAATTTTCCTTGTCTGCAACCGGTAAAAAAATCTATCAAAGAAGCAGGAGGTTGGGGAACAATTTCCGCCTCTGCCACCTCTGCAAGTGCCCAAACCTCTGGTGATAGGATAAGTTGTACTGTCTACCCACATAATACTGGACCAGCAGTGAAGATCATGAGACTCACCAGGGGAGAAGGGCAACTGTAGTCCTGTTGGTAATTTATTTGAGAAAAGAAAGCCCTATATGCATTTTATATGAAACCCTCATTAAATAAAACAGCCCTAGGAGATTAGAACCCAGCAGCAGGTAAGCTGTGTGTAGCAGAGGAAGCAAAATAACATTAAGTAATAATAGTTAGACCTTGTATAGTGATCGTGTTTCTGTATCTTACCTTAACACAAAACTAGCAGAATTTTCCCTAAACTATGCGACAGCTCTTATTTTGTCTTTCAATTCACAGCCAGTCTACATGGAACTAAGAGGTAGCAGACCTATTATTTATTTACAGCTATTCACAATTTGCTAGTGGTTTTGTTTAGCCAAATGATTAATAGCTGCAATAAGTCCATACTTAATATTCAATTTGTGTTTTTAAGTAGAAGATAACAGACAATTTGAAGAAAAAATATTAAATTTAAAAGGCCTGTCACATGAAACCTTTCACCTGGGGTGACATTAATTTAATTTGCATAAAGACCAGATAAATTCAGTTTTTCAAGGTTGAAGACCATGAAGCTGATGAAGAATATTTCACTTTGCACAGGCTAGAGTAAGGCTGAAGGGCAGCTATATTTTTCTGTGATAACTCAACTCTGGCCCATAGGACACAATAAGGACTGCTGGCCCTTCCCTGGGCTTTCAGAGTGTGGAACTTACTTTTCATATACAAATGCCATGACAGACATATACAAAAGCCATCCCTGGGAATGGTGGCCCTCACGGGACACAGGAGAGAGAGAGGTCTTGGGCAGAGATCTGAGTGTGCTAGGGAAAAATGTCATAGGCTTGAGAGAGGGTTGAGTGCTTGGGAAAGGCTGACAGGTTCAGTAGCATCCATTGCTACTGAGATAAGTGGTAAGTATCTGCAGGTACTCTGTATGTTGCATGACAGTCAGCCTCTGAAATGGGCATACACATGGCTTTAGCTGCAGCAAACATTATCCAATTTGTCCTTCTTATCCCACCTCTCTGCCAAAAGGTTACTGACCCCGTGGCTGGGATGTGAGATGCAAACATATTGTGGCTTCTAACTGTGCAACCTGCTAGCACAATAACAGGAGTTGATTTGCTCATATTTCTAGTCTGAATTTATTGCAAGTGAAATTGTCACAATTCAAGGGCAT
>NW_009204696.1:7217-58244 GCF_000690835.1 Fulmarus glacialis
TCCCACAATATGGGTGCTGGGGACTCCAGCAGGAGGTGGGGAGGGAATCACTTACCCCACAGGCAGTTTGGGAACTCTCCGCACTGGCAAAAGGCATTTCTGTGTGGAAGTACCATGTGGACTTGATGATCGAAAGGTCTTTTCCAACCTGAACAATTCTATGGTTCTATGATTGTATGATATGGAGTGGGAAAGAGCCAGTTCTGAATATGGGTGCTGGGGACTCCAGCAGGAGGTGGGGAGGGAATCACTTACCCCACAGGCAGTTTGGGAACTCTCCGCACTGGCAAAAGGCATTTCTGTGTGGAAGTACCATGTGGACTTGATGATCGAAAGGTCTTTTCCAACCTGAACAATTCTATGGTTCTATGATTGTATGATATGGAGTGGGAAAGAGCCAGTTCTGCACATACAGGGACTCCTTACCTGGGATCACAGGCAAAGATGTGGCAACAGATACTTCACCCTCAAGGTAGGAATAGCACCCAGCGGTAATAGAGGTGGATGGGCTGCTATGAGCTCTCAACATAGCAAGGGACTCAATTCTTTTTTCCCTTTCCCATTACTTAGTCTCCTTGAAGAAAGACTGAATTCAAGTGTTGGTCATAGAGGAAAGGCATTTATCCTTCCATGCTATCTATTAAAATAACAGAAGGGGAATGACATCGTAGGACCTTATCTGTAGGTGTTGACCCTTATGGAATAAGACAGGTAAAGGAGGGTGGTTTTAAAGCTTTGGGAAATTTTGATGTGGATCCTTCTCTATATCCATGATCTGGGTCTCTGTCTCCCTCCCTGAAATTCTGCCTGCAGCTGTGGCAGCACAGGCAACACAGTGGCAACATGCTGTAGCTCCTGGGGTTAAGTGTCCTTCACTGTGACTGCTGAGTTAACAGCCCATGACACAAGACATCATGTGAGACCCTTAGAAGTCTGGGGTTCTATAAAGGCAGTTCCTAGTCCTCTTGGCTGTGAAGCAGTTGTTCTGCATATGTATTGAAAAGGTTATGAACCAAAGACAATGAAAAGAACCCAAAATGGATGACCTAGGACAAAAAAAAATCTCTTCTGTTTCTCCAACCGATCTCACTTGGCTTTTTTTTTTTCATTCCTTTTTTTTTTTTTTAAGTTGAATGATGATGTTTCATTTGTAATAATATGTTAAAGAGATGATACTGTGAAAGCGACCAGTACATCTCTCTATCTACAGCCATAATTGTTCACACTTATGCATGCCAAGGGAGAGACATAAGCTTTGGTCAGTGCTGCAGTATAAAACATGAAGCAGAAAATTACACAGATAATCACTGGCACTGAGATCAAGGTGACTGCAGGGCTCTTAACCTCTTGAGATATATTCCTTAGCAACCCACCAGCCTGTGTTAGGGAGGCTGCAGGAAATCACTCGCACGGTGTTGAATACCAAATACTTAGCAAGTCGGAAGCAGAGAAGGGTTTAAACGAGCCTGTGAACTGGTGGAGTCAGCGGTTTCCTAATGGCATTGTAAACAGGCAGATTACTTACCCACAAACATATGCCATCTCTGCAGTATTAACAACAGAACTGTGTGCATGGTGCTGCTATTAAAACGAAAGATGGTAAAAGACACTGTAATGCTCACACTGAGGTAAAGAAAACTCACCAATAAAGTGTGTTTCTGTTAAGCAAAAGTCATGGTTCCTTTTTCTGACCTAGTATCACCAAGTCAATCTTGTATGAGCTGCCTCTTTTAGTTTCACTTCACTTAACACTAAGCCTGCTTTAAAATATGTATGCCTGAAGAATAAAGGATTCCCTAACGACCAGATTTTCAGAGTTATAATGCTGTACATATTCAAATTTCCTACGCACATCAGCAGTTGCACGTGTGTCAATCAGGAAAATGCAAAATTATTCTTCTGCATCTTTGAAATAAACGTATGAATGATGTTATGTCTTTATTTATCTGATGATATTGTATATTGAAAATATATTATTACAGCATAATCTTTCTTGTGTTCTGTGTTCTGTGCCCACTGTTGTGGTTTAACCCGGCAGGCAGCCAAACACCACACAGCTGCTCGCTCACTCCCCGCTGCAGTGGGATGAGGGAGAGAATCAGGGAAAAAAAAAAAAATCATGGATTGAGATAAAGACAGTTTAATAGAACAGAAAAGAAAGAAAGAAAGAAAAAAATAATAATACTGATAGAATATACAAAATGAGTGATGTACAATGCAATTGCTCACCACCTGCTGACCGATGCCCAGCCAGTCCCCAAGCAGCGATCGCCTCTTCCCAGACCACACCTCCTAGTTTATGTACTGAGCATGACGTCATATGGTATGGAATACCCCGTTGGCCAGTTTGGGTCAGCTGTCCTGCCTATCCTTCCTCCCAGCTTCTTGTGCACCTGGCAGAGCATGGGAAGCTGAAAAGTCCTTGACTATGTAAGCACTACTTAGCAACAACTAAAACATCAGTGGGTTATCAACATTCCCCTCACACTAAATCCAAAACACAGCACTATACCAGCTACTAGGAAAAAAATTAACTCTATCCCAGCTGAAACCAGGACACCCACAAAAGGTTTTTAGAAACTAACGATCACGTCCTATTTTAATTTACTTAGCTCCAAATGCTAGTGAGTGTAACTGACTTCAGTGGAGTTATTCTGACTTTAGAATAGTTAATGCAGAACAGAACAGAAATAGCTTTTGTTATTTTCATGGCAACAAGAATTTCTCTCTTACATGTGAGTCGCCCTTAGCTAGTATCTCTTTTTCTTTCCACAGGTACAGAGATGTATTTGTAAATCATAAATGTTGACAAACCAGGCATAATGTATCTTAATTCAATTCACAGCACTATCACCATTTATACTGTCAATTGCTTCTCTGTTGTCAGAGCTGGATAAAAATATTAAATACAAAAGCAATATTCCTTCAATCAAACTCTTTTTAGGAGGCACATATCAACGTAATGGTTGAAACTAGTATTCCAGTCACTTGTAAAATCATTTCTCTTGTCATGTAAAAAGAGTGCTAGAAATTGTTCCTGTTGAGTGCAAAAGAGAATCAGTCTAAACTGACATGATGTTAAAAAAAGGGAGTGGGTGAGAGTAACTAGATGATTTAGAGAATAAGCACTAGGAGATGGAAACTTTCCCTGTTAGAAAATCAATCAGATGGCAATGACTTTCATGAGCTATTCAAAAAAAAGGTGGAGATTTCAGGCCACTTTTCAGTGGATGGTTACCTACATTCCCCAAAGACATGAATTAAATTGGTGGGCTGAATCCCACTTTTACTTTAGCGATCATTTGATTTTAGTTAAGGCTAAGGATGCCGATAGGAAGTGGAAGGACACTTCTGTTTTGCAGTTCAGGCTATATATTCTGCAGAGAAAGAGAATAGTCTCCAGAGCCTGATTTTTGCTGACATACTTACTGACAGAAAACAAATTTTGTCAGTTACTCCTTCAACTAATATATTCTTGGAGGTTTACAGCAAAAAAAGAGGGAGCCAGAACAGGAAAAGTAATTGCAGAAAAGTATTTTACATTCATTCCATGACGCAGTTATGAGGGCAAATAGGTATAGTTAAAAACAAAAAATAACCACCAAAATCCCCAACCACTTGTCCCAAATGATTGAACATAACCTACTATTTGTATATTTTAATTACTGATCAATTTTCATAGTAGTTTTGTAACCATAAGTTAATAAAAATTTTGTTGTAATTCTACATGTTCATTCAATTAATAAGTGCAAGATAGATTTTTTTTTTTCCTGAGGTGGGTTAGAAGTATGGAGTCAAGTTTTAAAAAGTACAGCAAGGAATGTAGTACTGTAAATGGAGATTTTTTTTCTGCAAAACAGAAAAGTTTTTGGCAAATCTAAAAAAAAAATTTTGTCCAAGCAAGACATGTATACATAAAATAGCTTACATATGGTACTCCATTTTCCATTAAAGTATCTTTGTGCAGACACTAGGCAGAATTTATTTCCAATATGATTAGGCTGTATTTTTTTCTGTCTTCATATACAACCCTTCTTTACTCTCATCCTCTCTCCCAAAACTATTTTCCCAATGAAATGCATTTTGGGAAAACTCTTGAACTTACTCTCCAATCTGAATTTTAGGCAAAGCTTGTGCAAATATTCAAAGTTGCATATACACATCCAGGTGATTAAGTTACTTAGATTAGGCTGTGAAGCACAGGATAGCAAAGATATCAAGATCAATATTCAGATTCTGGGAATCAGCTGGTCTGGAAGCTGTTTATGGCAGCCAGATGGGCAGAAGTCATGCAGGGATTTCCAGGCAAAATTTAGCCCCAACAATTTTCTGTATAGCTAAGTGCTAAGTATTAGAATTACTTCTAATAAAAACTATTTACTGTGGCTGCAGGGATGGTATATGCTTAACACTGTTAACCTGATGCTTTTTAGAAAAAAAATTGTAGCTTTTGTATGTAAAGAAACCTGAGTAAATCTACTTAATGTCTCCCTGACCTTTCTCCTCCTGCTGTTAAACTATTTTTCTGCCATCTAAAGTAATCTCCAATTGCTTATGTTTCCCATGGGAACATTTTATAGTAAGGTAATGAAAAAGCTTTCCAGTGTCCTAACCAGTGGCCTAACCATTTCCCAAGGTGTCCTTTAATTATATAGAGTGACTGGAAAATTCTTGGTGTCCGTATGGTATATTTTTTCCTTAGTACAAGAGTAATGAGTCCTGCCTCTTAAAAATGTGTTTTAAATTCAGTGTATTCAAGATACTACTGTCAAACCATACACATGTGATTGATTATCCAATTTATTAGTGATATTGTATACATTGCAGGAGTGTCATTTAACTTGGTTTGACAAGTACAGAAGACTTGACAGGTGTAGGAATAAGTGATGGGTTTAGACTTTAAAGTGTTTCTACAGCATTTTGCTGAAGAGCAGATTGATAAATTAAAATCACAGTGGTAGCACTGGAGCTGAAAGACCAACCACTTAAGATTACAAAAACAGATCTCTGAAAACTTTATGTACTCTTCAGAGAAGCCATCTTAGAAGCACTGAATGAAACGGAAAAGCACAGTGCACAAGAGACTAATCAATTACAATGTGACAGTGTCAGAGTTTATGTAAAGAAAAAAAAATTCTAGAAAACTACAACACATGCTTTCCTCTCCCCTTTTCAAACTGTCAGGAGGCTTAAATTAAATTTAATTCTGTTCTCATTTACACTAAGTTTACTGATGTAATTTAAATATTTTGGATTGAGCAACTCAAGGTTTAAACCAGCAAAATGGAGACAGGAAAGAGACCATAACTGTCAGTGTCCTGAGTACGGCTTGTGAAGACAAGACATACAGCTTGTTTGTCCAAGAGTGCACTTTGCAAGTGAAGTTACAATATAAATGGAAATACCAGATACTGTGAATCTAAGAAAGCATTCTTGTATTCCTGACCCACCATGCAATAATTTCCATGGTAAATGGGTATGGGAAGTCCATCTGATACCGAGGAGATTCTTCTATAACTAAGCACAGGACTAGACTCAATTCCAGTTTTGTCAGAGATGAGTGGAAAGGGCAGTTGTGCATCACATAGCCAGTTGTGTATCCTCTAGACCAGTGCTAACTATGCTGACTGCACTTTCCTTGGTTTCTGAAAAATCTGTGCCTCCTAATATTTTGGTGCTCTGGAAGGGCATGTGTCTGTTCACTTTCTGTATACACAGTGAAGAAAACAAGATTTCTTTTCTGTAAGGGAATAAAAAAGTCACAAAACAAAGGGATTCCTAAAATAGCAGTGGAAAGAGCTTTTGATTTACAGAAGGGAATTCAAATGTCACTCTGAATTCCCTCATGGTAAACCCAGAATAAAGCTGTTGAAATCAAGGGACCAGATATAATTATTTATCTTAAACGTATGTCTGGTTTTTTCCATTATATTAATTCTCATAAGGAACAGAGGATTTTTGTCCCAGATGACTCACCTAGGTGTAGTATATGGCAAAACAGCCTGGTGACTTGTCATGGTGTTGATATTGCCGCTTTCCTATACAGTTTTGGATATATGGTAGAGCTACTGATTTCTTGTCACACAGATATGATGAGAGTATGAATGATCTAGCCGAAAACTTTCTACATATCTTTTCTAATTTGGAAAGAGGTGTTGTTTGACACTTACCAGAGGACCTTCTTCCCCTTAGAGAACCCCCATACGGGGTTTTTTTGCCTGCTCTAGTGTCTCAGCCAACTTGCAATGCTGGCCCCTTGGCCTATGCAACTTGCCTTAGGCATGGCCTGCCTTGGGGGGAGCTTAGACACATTTTCCTATTTGCATCGGCCAAGAATTGAGGTTCTGTGCCTGTCTTTTCTGAGGAATGTCTTTTGTGCTTAGGGAGGAATCTTTCTCAAGTTTCCTCATACAGTTGTGCTCCTGCCTTCCCGGGCACGCAGGGGAGACAGTGCAGTCTGGGTATTCTCCTGCTTTTTTCTGCCTGGTACATTTCTTTCTGGTTGCCTCCACTCTGAAAGTTTCTTACTCCACTCCCTGGTTCACTGTGAGGGTACCCGAAAATACAGGATATTAAACATTTCCTCTCTTTCTCATTCAAGAATTTTTGATGAGCATATACTATGTAGAGTTTGATCAGGTACATTTTTGACTTCAGGTTTAACCTGTTTTTCCAAAATCTAAGCTCCTGAAAATACAATAGTCACATTTTGTAAATCACATGTTGTAATCTCTGTCAAACATTTTGGTAACATAACTGGTGTTAACTTAATGGTCCATAGTCTGACTGTTATATTTAAAAAACAAAAAAAACCCACCACAATAAATTTAGGGAGTTCAGTATGTATTTTATGTGATCTTCTCCTCATCTTCCCCCTTGCACTCCCTGGATGTTACAGGACTTCTGGAGACTCCTTCATATCACTGTATTAAGCTCCAAGGAAACAGTTGCAGAAATTCACATTTTGATAACTTGCTTACAGCAGGTGGACAAGTTTCATTAGCTTATTGTTATTGTCCGTTAAGAACATAATACTAATGTTTATGCATAAGAGATCACATTCAATGGCTATAACACTAAAATTGAGAATATTTTTTATCCTGCTTGTGGAGAACATTGACACATGTTTCTTTAGTCTTATCAACTCTAGCAAAATGATTCTATGTATATAAAAATTAAATATTAATGCATTCGGACTCTCATTTAGAAAGACACTCATCACTCTTAACTAAGATATAGTAATCATCATGGTTCTTAGGCAATGATCTGTATATCCATCTTTCCTCTTCCATGCAGATTAATTTCATAACATTTTAGATATTAAGAAAATGACTGTACAAAAGAGGGCTCGGGGAGCTTTATGCTTCCATTATTGCCATTTTCTGTAGCATGTGTCCCTATATCATGTGGTCACAGTCCCTGTCAGATTAGGGCTTCACTTGCACCAGTATGCATCAGGGCTAGTAAATATTTATAGAAAGTTTCATTTCAAGTGTTTTATCACTGTGGGAAATGCACATTAGAAGTTAACAATACAGACACATCTTAGACTGAATTTGGTTTTATGTAGTTTATTGAATTAAGCTACCATAACAATTTAGTGCTGAGAATTGCCTGCAGCATCTCTTCCCAAACCACAAGACTCTCTGAAGGAATTTAAGCTGTTACGGTCTCTCTCTCTCTCTCCCCTTCCTTCCCTCTCCCTTACCTTCTTGCTGAACTCGCCTCACAATTTTTCCTTCTCCCAGCAAAACCACGTTACCATTACTCACCCTTATATGACTTACATGGCTGGAATGTTATTTTTCTATGAATGCTCTACACAGCAAGACAGCTTTATAGCCTATAAAGTATCAGCCGGAACATGAAATACACCTAACTACTGACACCTAGACAAGGTCTGCTTGAAACCAAATCTTACTTGATTCCAGATTTAAAATGTAGTTATGATTACTATGTGTGTATATGTGTACGTGAATAAAAAGATTAGTTTTGCAAGGAAACAAAGCCTTATTCGATACCTCTCAGGTTCCTCCATCTCTACTAAAGAAATGTGAACATTTTGGCATAATACTGCTATATAAGCCACAATAATGACCTCCAGTTTTGCTTCACTAACTTCACTGTCTCAGAAGATGTAGCTTCCATTTCTATCCCATATCCTCTTGTACAGCAAAAAAGGATAGATCTGCAGGATGAATTACGTTACTCGAGAAATGCTTCAGTTTTCTTCCTTTATGTATTGATCCTAATTTCTGTGAAGGTGTTCACTATTTTCAGGTAGCTAACAAATAGTTCATAGGAAAAATGCAGTCCGAAAGTTGGTAATTTTTCATTTTGACTATTTGTTGTTTGTGGTGTGCCTGGAAACCTACCTGTAGCTTCTGTCCCTTGATTTAGATGGCAAGAGAATAAACAAGGCCATACCTAGTAGGTACTTTTCGGCAAATAATTGCTTTTAATAAAATTCCTAATTTGCTTACAAATTAGGACTTACAAGTACTTTCTGGTGGCTATCTGGGTGGTTATGAATGTTTGACAAAAGTAGCTATGGGGTAATAGCTAATTCAGCCTCCCATCCTTACCCCTGAGAGTAAGTGCTACAGGACCCAAGCGTGAGAGAGTTCAGAAAGGTTGTTTTTGTATAAAGCATTAGAAACATTGAAAAGGAAAAAAAAAAAAATCAGTAACTCTATATTTGTTTCAGATGGGTTTATACTTTTTAAATTAAACAAATGCTTTAGCATTAGCTACAGACTCACTACCATAGCAATATAAACTGTCAGTTGCTGGTCATGCATGACAGATCCACTCTGATATTTCTACCTCACATTTAAGGCACATCCTCCACTTTTAATCCTACTTGAATATGTGGTTATGAAGGAATTCTTTTTATTGAACAAAACTGATCCTTACATGAATTCAGAACCAAAGCTGAAGACTTCAGTAAGTAACTGAAGCACAGTAATTAAACTGTTAACAATAAAACTCTTAACACACTAATGGCACAACAGAATGCGACCTAATTTCCGTTTACTTTTGTGTACATCATCAGCAAAATTCTCACAACCTCTTACACCTGTGCGTCCACACCCATGGGAGTGTGTATGGCTGATGTTGACAAAGCTGCACTTTGGCCTGCAGAATGATAAGAATTATGAGAACCCAGCTTGACTCTGACATAAAAAAAATCCCCAGACTCAATGGATAACTGCTTTTGAACTGCAGTTCATAATTGGAACTAAGGCAAAAAGGCCCAAACCAAAGCAAAACCAAAACGGCCAAAATCAAGACCCTCCTTCTTGAAATCAACATCAGTTTGGGCCAACATATTTGTTGAATATTACCCTAAATACCCTAAACACCACCATCCTGCTTCTTTTAAAATTAAGGTGTGTAAAGGCATTATACCAATGTAGTTGAAAAGTGGTTTGTAAATGAGGTCAGATCTCAGATTAAGCAAAATTTGTAGAAAACAACCTATGATATGATTCATTTTACTAGTTGAAAGCTTGCCTAGTGTCAGGACATATCCTGATTTTGGTTTATTTTGAATGAGGGTTATACTACTGCATGCTAACGCTGAACAATCCAATAAGGCAAGATGTGAGTTGTTGTTCCTTAATATCATACACAAGGCTATTGACAGAGCAACTCTAAAGATGATGTCTCCTAGCCTAAAGCTTATTATCTTTTAAAAAACCTTTAACAAACATGAGAGAAAAGTAGGAGCTCCAATTTGCTCTATGTCAGCAACGCTTCTCCCTGGTGTGCCTCTTTCTGCACTGCCTCCTCTCTTAACAAACTTCACACCCTGGGATGGGCCATTCTCCTGATTTCACAGAGGGGAGCCAGAGGCTGAAAGTATCACTGTACATGCCACGTGTCCAACAGCTAATGTGGCTCCCCTATTCATAGAGCTGGAAAGCACTTCTAGAAGGTGTCTGGTTCAGCCTCCTACCCAAGGGGCTAGACCCAGGGCTAGACCAGGTCAGCCATGGCTTTACCTAGCTGAGACTTGGAAACCTCAGCAGATGGAGACTCTACAACCTCTCTGGAAATCTTCCATTTCTTGCACGATCTTAACTCTGGTGATGCAGCTCTCTGTGGGACACAACACTTCAGTGAAATTATCAAAGTTTAAAATGGTATAGAATCAAGAAAAAAAACCTTCCCTCTTCCTATCACTATTCATGGTAGTAACCTTCATCATTAGCGTTGTACATTACCCCTCAACACAAAATCCAGGACAGGGAAGAGAAAGGATAGTCCCATTTAAACTCAGAAGGGGTACTTACATACTGTGGTAAGAACACATGAATAGAAGGGAAAACATGCCCCTTTTTATACATTTTGTAATTTTACGTTGCAAAGAAAAAATATGTATTAACAAAACATCTAGGTAATACATTCTTCTTTGTTCTGCCTCCCTAATTCTCTTCATCCTTACTCAGCCTAGCCAATTGGCCAGCATGGTTAGCACTGTTTTACATGTGCCTTGTTCTTTGATGTGTTCCCTTTGCTTTAAAAAAACAGAAGAGAAAAAACCTAAACTAGAATCTGTGGCAGTGCTCTTGTTGGAGCTTTTTATGAGAATGTAAAGTTTAAAACACCCAGCCATTTTAAAAAGCCAATGTATATAGAGATGAGTGTGGAGCAATATCTTTTGAAGCAAGGCCAGTTGCTGATTGCTATTGTGATCATAGGTGGACAATCTCCAAAGAAGAAATCTCTTTATCAAGGAGCTGCAAATTATATTATTGCAGAAGGGTGTGAAGCAGGCTTTCAAGTAAAAGCTAGCATAGCAGTACTGGCTGTCTTTCTGTGGTTTGGTCTTTTAAGCATACATTTCTCTTTGCTGTCCCACCTTTCTCTTCTAGCACAAGTGCAATCAGCATGTGCATGTTAGGTAGATGGACCAATCTCAGATTTCACTTGCTAGTGAAAAAGATTAAGCTGATTTCAAAGGTGGAATCAGAGGGATCAGCCGTCAGATCCTCTCCAAATATTTGTACAAGCCCTAACACGCTAAGAACTTAATATTAAGAAAAGTTTCAGCTGTTATTATCATACAAAACTAGTAAGAGCAACACAGGCAGAAGAGCAATGGGCAAATACAGATTGACTGATTTGAACAGCATTATAAGGAATTTGAAATTCAAAATATCAAACTTCAAAATTATTATATCTTTCAATATATTTATCAAGTGGAAGATATTGAATTAAAACTTCTTTGTAATGATATGGAAACCTGTGAAAATAAAGAAAGTCTTTCGTATGTCAATAGCTATACAAAGGATGAAAAACTGTCTCAATTTTCAGACATGTTGTGAGTAGGGAGCTAGGTCTCATTTATGAAATTGTTTCATGTGCCTGTTAGCCTGCCACAGTAAGCTGTGCATATTCACAGAAGCCCATAGAGGCTGGTGGGCCAAAATGCTATGTTGATACCTCAGAAATAGGAAATGGGAATACTCTGCTAACACAGACCTCTCCAAACACTGTTTTCTCTAACTCCTGGATCAGTGACTACTGTTTGGGCAGTGAGTTTGAAGTAAACAGTGTTGTTCCACAGTGACACTACATACAGATATTGTCCTTCCTTCCTCCTTCCATTTTCCATTGTAAGAAAATACCTCCCTTTTTATTTCTTTGTGTAGTCCTTTTCCCTGGACTTTCCTTTCTATTCTTATGGTCCTGCATCCCTGTTTATTTCCTTTCATTCACCGCCCTCCTCCCCACCCCCCAAATGTTTCAGCCTCCTGACTTTCCTTCTGAAAATTCTCTTGCACATCATTTTCCCTCCTCTAGAGAACTTCCTGTCTCGTACATATGTGAGACTACAGATATTCAGTACTGAGGAATTGTTCGTCATTAACCCAGAACATAAATGACTTGCATATGTATTGTTTTCCTAGAATTACTAATGAAAGGGTAGTCTTGGATGACAGAAATAACAGAGAGTAAATAAAAGAGAAAGGCAAATAGAATAACCAGAAGAGAAAAAAAGTGATCTCATGCTCTGTTGCCTTTCTCAATTATGAAGCACATTGTTACTGCTGTTATTAAGGTCAGAGAGGGGAAAAAGAATTTATTAAGGTGCATATCTGTTGACTTTGTTGCTAATAAAAGTTAACGAAATTAGGAAAATACTTTTCTTTTTTGGCCAAATGTGTTAGTCTGTTTTCTACGCAATATTTATTTTTCTGTGTGTGTGTAAGTGGAAGTGGTGTAGAATGAAAAAGATCAGGAAAATAGAGGAACCATAGAATAATTATTTAGATTGCAGATGAGCAGAAAAATACATAATCTGCGATCTTTAAACACTGAGTAATGACACAAAGATGCTGACAAATGCAGTAACAGCAATGGACCAACATTATTATTACTGTGGCTTTGTAATCTCTTCTTCAGAGACATCTACAAGCAAAAAAACTTTTTATATATCTATAAAACAGTGATATTCATCCACTCTTTCAGAGTCTTATAATAATGGAAAGCAGGCAATTATAGAAAAGCTTAATCCTTGTGTGTTTTGGTAAATTGTTGGAAGAGAACTGTATCAGTAATACTGCTTGAAATTAATCCATATAGATTCTCAGCATCTTCCATATGAAGATCCCCAGCTTTCCATATGTGTTATCGTCCCCCACATCCCTCCTGTCTCTCTGGGGACTACTCTGGCAGCCTCACCATGCACAGAGCTCTTGCAGTCCCCTGACTTCTGCTTCTGGCCTCTGGGCTAAACCTCACACATAATTAAAGAATTGGTTGTTTTAGAGGGTATTCGCTGCAAATGCTGAAGACCTACTGTTGCCTGAGTCACAGAGCCCGAGTGGTTTTACGCATAAGGAATTACTGCCTCTCTCTAAAAAATGAGTTTAAGTAATTGTGAAGTGTGTTCAGCCCTCCCATGCTTTTCACGAAAACACAGCTCCTGAATACCCGGCCTGAATGTGAATGAGAGTTACAAGATTTTGTTCAGGTTGGTAGTTTTATTGGTTTCATATTAACAGTGCAAAATGCATCCAGTATCCCCCTTTCTTTTTATATTTTTCCTCTGCTGAAAGAAAATAGTTTTCTTAGTTATGTGTCTTCAAAAGCTGGATGTGAACAGTAGGAATAGCGACTGCTCCTTCCGCTGGTGCTATCTGATAATCAGGATGGGGGACAAGTGTTATGGTATTTTTTGTACAGAAGATGACATGTGGCTATATTTTGTTTTGTGCCTTATAACCTATTGTCTGTAAAATAAAACTCCACACAAAAACTGGCTGTGAATTGAAAGGACCTGCATATTTTGGAAGTGGAAGGAATATTATCCTAACACATGCATTTTCAAAGGTCATCTCACTGAAGAGCCATTGCCTGCTTATCCAGAACTAATCTCATTCTCTGCAGCTGGCAGTAGATGAATCTAAGTTCTCACTAGCCTCAGAAAAAATCAGCTCTGTTTCTTACTTTCTCTCCCTGTGTCCTCTGAATTCAACAATATGGGACATATTATTAAATGATACCTAACAAAGAAGATAAATATCTTTAAAAGTTTGACAAACTTATTAGTGCTGTGATGGATTTTCTACCACTGCATGTGTTAAAGTAAAGACTGGATGTTATTATGAAAGTTACATACAATTACAGTTAGATACAAACAAGAATTAATTCAAAGAATTTCTATTGTGTGAGACAGTTACAAAATAATTATGGTCTCTCTTGGCCATATAATACTATTACAGGTCTTAAAAGATGCTGCAATGGCTGTGTCTTACAAAACGAGTTTTGAATTTTAGGTCTCAGACTGATGACCAATTACAAATCTGCATTCAGTATTATCTGGAATTTATCAAAGGCTAAACTTCTACATGCAGATAGTTACCAACCTAATCAGCTGCCATGAAATAGCTGGGTGGATGGTTAGTAACTGGATTATCAATCTAATCATCTAGAGAGAATGATAGCAGTTTTGTTGAGGGGATAATTGTGCATCATTGTTATTAAGAACCAAATGCCAAACATGGAGAGCAAATGTGGATAAATAAAAGTTGTTGGCATTTTAATTTTTTTTTCTTTTTAATATTATACATCCTTGCCACAAAGTGGGATGAACTTAATATGAGCTGGCTCTTAGGCTGTCCTTTTTGCAGTACCCAGTTTTTTGTACCTCTTGACCTGCCTGGTCTTTCTAGGTCTGAATGTTTCAAAGACTTCTGCATGAAGTTAATTTGATGCATTGCCAGTAGTCTTCATTTTGGTGGAGTTTTACCAGAACTGTTGCCCCTGATGGTAAAGTCTTCCAGGCATTCTGGCTATTTGCATGACTTCTTTTTTGTTCTAACCCTACATGAACATGAACGCTACATAACATGAAGAGGAACGAAAGTCCAGACTCTCTCTCTTGCTCAGGTTGAATATGGACACAAAACCCCAAAAGTGTGGAAATAACACCTGTGGGAAGAAGCATCCTGTGCCCCTACAGGTTAACACTCAGTGTCCAGCACTGTTAAGAGATATTTCAGCCTTCCCTAGGGATTTTATTTTCACCTTTAAGAGACAAAGGAAGACAACATGTATCTCAAATTCAACTTTGTATTTTAGCCCAAAATCATAACATTGAATTCAGATACTCTTATCTGAATAGATCACATACTTGGTGAATTTTTGCTCCTTCTTGCTACCATTAGAGACTTGCATTAAAGAGGTTACTGTTACTTCAGTGCCAATTATGCCCCTGTCTTGCACAGGGAGTAAAAAGGAGCATGGATTTTTCTTCTTTGCTATGCACTTTGCATAGAAAGAAGGATAAACGGAATTTCCTTTACCAAGGGAGTACAGGAGTTGTTCTCTCCCTGCATTTGAGACACAAACTACAACAGCAAGAGGTGGGGTTTGCTTCTCCCTGTAGCTGGCTGCTTTCTGAGAGAGGGGAAACAATGCACCATTTTAAGAACCACTTTTCCTTTGTGGGATCTCTCACGGGAAAGCTGCAGCCCTGCACGTACATGCAGAGCTCAATATACAGTGGCAGTCTCAAGTTCTTAGGCTGCCACACTTCATGTTCCTTTCCGCCACCAAAAGAATTAACAATGGAAAAGCACCAAGAAGTTGTTAGCTTAGGCAGGGCAAAATGAAAAAACATAATTAGCCCCTACAGGCAGCATAATGAAAATGTGGAAACAAATCTCTGTCGCAGAAGGTAGGTGAATGAAAGGCTGGTGTGCAGGACCAAGTCATCTGTAGGCAACCTGAAGTAATTTAGATTGGTGTTTTGACCACCTCTGGCTGCAAGAGGCATTAAGGGTGCCCATGAGTTAGTCTAATTGAGGCTGAGTTAGCACTTCTTCTGGAAACATTTAATGTATTTTAAAAGCCTTGTTGTTGCAGCTGTCACTCCGGTTAAAACCTTAGACACAGATCTTGGCACAAGAGCTCATCCTCTGAACAAATGAACCCCCCCAATTACTATGGGACTAGGAGGAGCATCTCTCTAACTTAGTACCAAGGAGGTGGATGTTGGCTTGGGCCCCTCACGGAGCTCTAACCTCTGTCTGAAGCCCTCCTTTGGGGTGAAAGAAATACAGCAGTAAAAGGCAAAAGTAGCACAGAGGCGGGGACTAATTTTTATATTTTCTATCCTTATCATTACGAACTTGCAAGAAATAATTCAAGTACATTACAGGCAAACTTCTGGGAAGTTCTGGCAAGAGGCTAAGTCTATTTGCTCAGATTAGACTTCCCAAGAGGAATCCAGTTTAGCGACAAAGTCACATACAATGGCTATGTGGAGGTAATGTGAATTTACACAGTGGCCACCAATCTGCTTATCTGGAAACAAACCCAAACCCAAACCATAAACTTAGCACTTCCTCCTAGGTAGACATCCCCAAATATCCTAAAATTGCCAGCACAGTCCTTTGATCATGACAAGAACTACAAAAATAGGATTTATTATTTTGTGGCAGTTACTATTAATATAATTCCTACCATTGTCTTTTATTTGCTTTCTGGATTTTTATACTTTCAAGTTTGTTCCTCAGCCACAATGGCATGCAACTTCTTTTTTAATCTTAATGTTGAGATTTTGAGGTAATCACTTCATTATGAGAGTGGACCCTCAAAAAAACAACTCAGTAGGACAAGTTATAAAGTGGAGTAATGAAAGGTAGTAACAGAAGTGACTGAATCTGATAATGAATTTGGACATTTCAAAGCATGCAAACCAAGACATGCAACCCCCCAATTTGACCAACATTTAACTTATTTTTCAATAATTTTGAGTTGGTAGAAAGTAGAAATGGCAAACAATTAATTAAAAATGTACTCAAACAAACCAAAGTTACTTTATGCTATAGAAACTGAGACATATTTCACTCCTGCTTACGCTGATTTGTTGAGTTTCTCTGTTCATAACTGACACACTTCCTTTGTCTGATAACTTTAGTTTTTTGATCTGCAGTTAATACAACAATTTGGAAGCTACTGGTAATTACATGGTAGAATTAACCCTTAAATGTCTATTTTGCATGGGATCTTTTGTCTGCAGTTTATGTTCTTGGTATCATGAAGCATGGTGTTGTGAACAAAGAAAATGAAAATGAAAAGACATAAAGAATATACAGTTCTGAAGGAAAACAGGGAGTGAGAATGTTAGGAAACTTAGGAAAGTTTTAAAGCAAAAAGCTAAAACGAAAACAGGTCATGAAAAATGAACTTCAGACTCAAGTAAAATACAGACACTTACCTTTAATATATATAATGGCCTACATTTTATAAAAGAATAGTACTTTTTTTTTCAGAATATGTCCCATTTAAAAATAAGTTTTTAGAAAGATGAGTTAATCATTGTAATATATAAATCATATAACTTTAAGTGGCGATGAGACTATAAAGACAACAGCTGTAATACGCAAGTCAGTGTAGTAATCTAAAATTAGGCTAAAAATGTTATATTCTTCTATTTTACAAATTTGATTTTATTTATGTTATTGAAGTATCACAAAATTTTTATTTTAAAATAAACTATCAATTATTTGTTCAAGGGCTTAGACAAGTGGTACAGACAATATTTGAAATGGTTTCTGACTCAAAGATCAGTGAAAACAAAATAATAAACCAGCTGCCTTTCAATGCAACATCTAACTCCTATGTCTTTTAACATGTCTTTTAGTATAAATTTTGGTTAGTCAATAGAGGCAAAACGTACTTCTTCTTAGTATTTTTTAAGAAGGGAGACATCCACAACTGCTGACTTTATTAACTAATAACTACTTTTTCTAAGCTTAGTTGTAGTAAGTAGCCATAATGTTGAAACAGGATGTTTATGCTCAATGTAATCTCATAAATTATATCATATGGTAGTTGAATATATAAATATCCATGGAAATATACATATTCCTACTTACCCAACGGACAGGAAAGGCTCCTTTGATTCAAGTCTGTCAAGTAAATAACAGAAGTTTTAAATATAGATATATTTATTGCATTTCAGAACATTTATATGATGAATTTAAAACAGCCACTGTCAGTATCAAATTTACTTGGTGACCAATACACAATTTAACAACAACAGAAGGGCCTGATCCATTATGCTAGGAGTTTAACTTGAAAAAAATCCTATCCACCTAACTGAACTTTGGTTTAGAAATCAAATATTTACAAAGTGGCACATCTAGGCCCTTTAAATTTAAAGATTCAGATGACTTGTGTAGGTATTTACATGGAAAGGCTAGAGTGAACAAGTAATACTTTGTCCTTTTTTTGCATTTTTCATGCAAAATGTTTTTTTCTTGATGGCCCTGATTTAGGGAAGATATCGAATCTTTTTTTTTAAACTTTAAACATAAAATTTAGTATGGGTGTAAGAACTTTCCTGATTTGAGGGCTTCCACACCCATTTTGTTTGCTTTCCAACATCCTCTATTCATAGGACATGGTCAATTCTTCGTCGTGAGAAGTTCTGGCACATCTGCCACAATCAGCCTTGCGCTGGAGCTGGATGCCACTAGTTTGGTAGACCCAGAATCTAAATTCTGGGCCCAATTCTAAAACTCAGTTGTTGAAAGTGTTGTTCTCCAACTCCCTGCCGTTGCTGCTGTCTCTGTGAGGAGCTGCACCACTTGCACACTGGCAGGAGCCTCTTCTACTAACATTTTCCACCCAACAAGGATTGATTTAAAAATCCTCATCTACATGTTTGTACTGTGTTTCTGCTCTAGTACCTGCAACCGGGTGCCCTTAATTTTATAGTGTGTCTGGTTGCAATGAGTTTACTAATATCATCAGCTGCTTGTTAGGACCATTGGCATGTGAGTTTAGGGTCCTTTATACACATATTTAAAGCAAATTTACACCTCAATTATTTTGAGAGGTTACATGACATGCAAATGATACAAAAGTTCTCTGTTGTGCTAATTTTCACTGAGAGTACTGTGTTAGGAAGAACAGCAAATAAAAAACCTAGGTACTTAACGTCTCTTTGTAGCCTTTAAAAAAAGTGTTTCTAATAAAGTGAAGTATGTCATATTTGGAACTGAACATTTCATTTGTGATGACCCCTCCCATCCGAAACCAATTCAGTCCCACAACAAAATATCTGAAATAGAACTGTAAACAACAGGACTAATCATAAATAAAAGGACTGTAAATAATGGGTCAATGTTTTAAGAATGAACCTTTCCTGCAAGTCGTCTTTGTAGAAAAAACAAATACATTTGCAGTTATTATTCATTTAGCAAAGGTTTTGTCCAAAATCTCACAAACCAATAGAACAGTTTAGTTATTTCCATCTATCCAGAAGAGTATTTACAAAAGGTGAACTTGTCACTGTGCTTTTGAAAGGATTATATGATTTTGTCTTTAATTTAAAAATACTGCATGTCATCTTTTTGCAAAGCATTTACTTCTTCTTTTCCAGAATCATTAGTTGAAATAACTTAGGAGCCTGTCTTCATTTACAATGTCGTCTTCTGATGTACTTTAAACCTAATTTCCTGGGGTTAGATTTGCAGCAGTGGTAAGAACAACTTTCATAAGGCTTGAGGAAAGGCCAAAATGTATCCAAAACATAGTATTTTTTCTGTTGTCCTCATGGCTATACCTCACTTTTCCATTTCTTTCTGGGATTGTGATCCACATGGAAAAAAAAACAATAGAAGAGGGGATCACTGATGGACTTGCATGTACCTGGAAGCCCAAAGCTGAGTATCCCTGTGCTCAGGGCGACACTTCTCCAGGGCAGTCCTAGTACTGTCACGAATGCTTTCCCACCCAGACTGCCATGCTGCACACCAAAACCCTCATAGCACCAAGAAAATGCTTAGCTTGGCATCCTCCATTATTAGGCTGTACTGCCAGAGAGCAATAAAGGGACTTTCATGTGCAGGGTTGCATCCTTCTCCTGCAGGCTCTGTGCAGCCAGCTTCACGGACCAGCTTTTCCTGCTGTGGATCACAGCATTACAGGAAAACATCTGTACCATCTTTGCAGCTTCTCTCTGGTGCATAAGGAAAAGCCCCACTAGCGTTATGGTTTTGTTTCCTGTTTTTCTGCTTAATGAAATGAGCCAGACCTGGGAAGCACCCAGTGTTTGGCTCGAGAGACTAACTATAACAAAACAAGCAAAAAATGAAAGCCTCAAAACATATTTACATACTTCATAATACAGAGACCTGGCACTATCCTGATGGATGATATTCTGGTGGATTTTACTTGCAAACAAAAAGTGTGTGATAGGATGCCCTATGGACAAAATACTGCAATTAAAAATCTATTTGAAATCCATTCTCAAGATGGAATTCAATTTGATTTAAATAGTGCTGCCCTAAGTTTGACCCTTCTCTAGTATATTTGACTAAATGGTTTTAGATAATTTGCTGCATTACTTGAAATTAGTTCAAGTGTTCCTCATAGTAAAGAAATACAATTACCTGTTGGCCTTTTATTTAAATGGGTAATTCAGTATATAGCGAATTAATTTAAAGGTTTTAAAACTGCAACACCATATAAAATAACATCCTATATCATATTTACTGATGACATTTATCAATATATATTATAGATTTTTTACCTTTCTTTTCTAGCCTGCAGTACACCAAATTCTCCAGAGTTTTGAGGAATTCTTGCATAATTAAATATGACATCTCAAAAAGAGTAATCCTGATAAGCCTTGAGAAGGGCTGTCATACACCTTCAGCAAAAATGTTAAAACACAAATTTTCTTTCTTGCAAAAATGTATTGAGTGTGCAAGAAATACTAGGTTGGACAGTAAACAAAGGGAATAATGTTTTAATTATATGGGAATGGTAATGAAGCTGGAGCAATCAGGATTTTTCTTTCTTTCCTGAAATGGTTTTCCCATCAGAAAATTTCAGTTTGTCAAAATGTCAAGGCAATATATCAGTCTGAATAAGAGGGAGGCAGGCTAATCAGTAGCATGACTAGGACATGGCAGACTGAGGTTGTGTTTCCCTTTGAATCTGAGCTAAGATTTTCTGAAAGGTCTGACTTTCTTATCTATATATAATGGATAAGTTTTTGCAAGAGGAAGAAGGGTTTTTACATTATGTAAATTGCTCAATTAAAATCAGTCATTGTAAATCAGACAGGCATAGGCAATCAATTTATACCCATTGATATGTTACGGTACTGTCACACTATGTGTTTAAAATAAGGACCCTAGAAATTTCCCGTTTAGTATTTTACCCCTTGCAACATGTCTTGGAGAGACATTTTAAAAAATCGGATTAACATAATTGTGTGTTTCGTGATTTTCTTTGCTGCTAAGTTTGCTTATATTAATGCCAATTATCTAAATCCCATCTTTGACATGGACTGAACATGTTCATGGACAAATTTTTCAAGGTTTGCAGACAAACGTACAAAGAAACATGACTAGACTAAGGGCATGTGAATTCTTCTTTGACTTGTAAACAAATAATTTAAGGACAGGAAGATCCCATAGTAAACTCCACTTTCCTTGCATAATTGTCCTATTAAGATTACAGGCAAGATGGCTTTTTATATCTGAGGCCTGCCCCAAGATACATAAATCAATATAATTTCTTGCTAGAGAATCCTCGCATCTCCTTCCCAAAACCTATTTATAGGACAAAGTGGATAACATTTCTAACAATATCAAGCACTGTTCACAAGCAAGTGGATTTTAGCCAAGCATTCTCCAAGGTAACTCATTATGAATCAATATATTCTTCCCCATGGTGATCGCATAATTTCATCTCTAAGGAGTAAGTAAGAAAAGCATGTGTAATTTAAGGCATTTGTTAGGGTTCTTATTCTGACTTTTTTAATATAATAAAGCTGTCTACCCTGAATCAGGGAAAGTGATGGTCAGGAACCAAATTTTTTTTAGACAAATCACCATTTTGGGTTACAATCTTCAAATCAGAATTTCCAAGGAAGATAACCTGAGTGTGTTGCTAATGTCACACATTTTCTGGTTTGACTGTAAAACCCATGAATAGTGACTGCAGTTTTTGGGGGGACTGGAAGAATTAATACCTCTAACAGGAATCCAGAGGATTCAAGCTTTTCATTCAAGCCTTGTAGGAAAGTCAGGCCAACTAAAAGGCATTTTGGACTTCAGTCACTTGATGGATTGGTTTTATAATGTCAATGTATATTTTGTATGATTGATGTGGCTGACTTATTTACCTGTCAAGCATGTCTATCTCTTTGTGCTGCACAGCTTTAGGAACCAAAGATTTAGCAAAAATATGTGAAGTCAAAGAATATTCAGATTTATGGCTCACCCTATTTGCCACTGAATTTAATTTTAAAATAACAACCAAAGACAACTCAAGGGACCATTCAAAAGAAACTGAGTTAGTTTGCCATTTACAGTGATGAAACAGGGCTGCATTTTTCTCTGCGTGTTGACTTCGTGGTTTGAAGTCAACAGTCAGTAGTGATCAGAAAACATCTTCCTTCAGAAATTTTTAAGCAGTATTGCTCACATTTTGTCCTCTAATTCCTTTACTTTTAAAGCACGTGCATTATAACTTTTGGTAACTCCCGATATTTGTATACAATACAATGCAAGCAGGCCTAATAAAAGCATGTCTTAATTTGTAGAAGAAATATTATTTCATGTAACTTCCACTATCTATTGAGACTGAAATAGCCATTGCTGGTGTACACTAGCTAATCCTTCCTTCCTTCATTCCTTCCTTCCTTCCTTGCCGCACCAAGCTGTGTGGTGCAGTCAACACTCTGGAGGAAACGGATGCCATCCAGAGGGACCTTGACAGGCTTGAGAGGTGGGCCCGTGCGAACCTCATGAAGTTCAACAAGGCCAAGTGCAAGGTCCTGCACATGGGTTGGGGCAATCCCAAGCACAAATACAGGCTGGTTGGAAAATGGATTGAGAGCAGCCCTGAGGAGAAAGACTTGGGGGTGTTGATTGATAAGAAGCTCAACATGACCTGGCAATGTGCGCTTGCAGCTCAGAAAGCCAGCCATATCCTGGGCTGCATCAAAAGAAGCGTGACAAGCAGGTCGAGGAAGGTGATTCTGCCCCTCTACTCTGCTCTTGTGTGACCCCACCTGGAGTACTGCGTTCAGCTCTGGGATCCCCAACATGAGAAGGACATGGACCTGTTGGAGTGAGTCCACAGGGCCATGAAGACGATCAGAGTGCTGGAGCATATCTCCTGTGAAGACAGGCTGAGAGAATTGGGGTTGTTCAGCCTGGAGAAGAGAAGGCTGTGGGGAAACCTTATAACAGCCTTTCAGTACCTGAAGGGGGCCTACAAGAAAGCTGGAGAGGGACTTTTTACAAGGGCATGTAGTGATAGGACAAGGGGTAATGGCTTTAAGGGGTAATGGCAGGACCTGGCACTTGGCCTTGTTAAACCTCAGACAATTGTCCTCGGTCCATCGATCCAGCCTGTCCGGGTCTCTTTGCAGAGCCTTCCTACCCTCGAGCAGATCAACACTCCTGCCCAACTTGGTGTCATCTGCAAACTTACTGAGGGAGCACTCAATCCCCTCATCCAGATCCTTGACACAGATATTGAACAAGACCTGGGGAACACCACTCATCACTGGCTGCCAACTGGATTGAACTCGGTTCACCACAACTCTCTGGGCTCGGCCGTCCAGCCAGTTTTTTACCCATCGAAGAGTGTACCTGTCTAAGCCGTGAGCCGCCAGCTTCTCTAGGAGAATGCTGTGGGAGGCAGTGTCAAAGGCTTTGCTGAAGTCCAGGTAGACCACATCCACAGCCTTTCCCTCATCCACTAGGTGGGTCATCTGGTCATAGAAGGAGATCAGGTTGGTCAAACAGGACCTGTCTTTCATGAACCCGTGCTAGCTGGGCCTGATGCCCCAGTTGTCTCTCACATGCCTTGTGAGGCTGCAGGATGGAGCTGCCTTTATCCTTTTCAGAGTTTTGAAATGAAAGGAATGGAATATTTGGCTCAGCATATATATCATATGATTTTTAAGCATGTTATATGTCTGGACAACGAAAAGGTATGTGTAAAAATATCAAAGAGGTTTTTTTTATTTTTTCTTTTTTTATTTTAAAAAGCCCTGCAAAAATCACTGACTATTGATAAGGTATATTTTATTTAGCCAGTTCTGTGCAGTGCCTAAGCCCATGATAGGGTAGTGCCAGGGCACTCTGTGCAGAAAAAGGTTTTCAGGGAACACTTAGCATGGGATACTGTCTGCAGTACCTGATGTCAAGCTATCTAATCTAGCATGCTGGCACTGTGCACTGAAAACCAGATGCAATATTATGGGAGTTTTCAAAGTCAGCCCAAGATAAAGCAGGGTTTGCCCCTTTTAATTTCTTCTGCCTTACTCTATAAAATAGTTTTGTTACAGATGTACGTAGCATATGACCAAATTTAGCTAGTTTTCTAGCAAAATCTGAATCTTGTTACATAATTTGTAAACATCGAATTCTTGACATAAGTACAAGTTTCATGGGCCCCTAAGATTCATTTCCACATGAATTAATAGGACAGATAATCTTTAGCCGTCAGTTAGCAGAGTGTGACTGAATAATCTGTCCAGAATTATCTCTAAAATCTGATAGTTGAAAAACTGAATAAAAGGTAGCTTTCAATACAGGGAGGAAGTGCTTTCAAGAGACTGTCTCTTCCCTATACTAATTTTCACAACAGCAAAAGACTAGGATGAAACATAAATCAGCATATGAAAAAGTTGGTTTTGATATACCAGTAAAAATGTACTTTTTCATGCTGGATACTGAGAGCACGACTGTTATAACACATGGGATGGAAGGGTTTTGGGGTTGTGGTAGGAAAGGGAGGTGTGGGGAAGAACAGTGAAGGAAGTAGTTTCTGATAATCCTCATTAATGGGTGGCCTAAATTTTAGGCAGCAAGAACAGAGGAAAACACAAAAGCTCTAAGTCATTTGAAGATTGTGTAATAATATAACAATTTCAGAGAGCCAGAACTAAAAAATATTATCATATCCCTCTAATAGAGTTTCAGTAGCTGATTATAGTTTGTATCTGACTTTACTGTATTTTCCTCTATGAATCCATAAATCCTAAAGACAACATGAATTGGATGGATTCTCGTAGCTGAGATAAATATTGGTAAGCGTGTCTGAGAAAAACTATATTGTGACTTGGAGAGAAATTAATTCAGACTCTACATATGAACACCTTCTTAGATAGGTATGGACTACAGCTTCTTCCCACACCACCCAACAGAAGTCTCCTGAAGCCAAATGGAGTGATAAGGAAGCTAAACTGAATTTAATCTGTACATCACATCTGTATGATGCTTCCAGCCATGAAGAAATGAATGCTCAGATACAAAGTGAGATTCTTGCAAGAATCAGGAATAAGAACTCATTTTCCTTCAGGAAAGAACACTCCTAACTCTGATCCCCTCCCCAAACTGAAAACATGCTCAATTTGGTACCTTTGTTCAAGTAAGCAAAGGAAACAAACTGGAGAAAGAAAGAAACTCCATGCCACTGCTGTCAATTTTAATTTGCTTTTTCTTGTGATATGCTAAGAGTTGCTAAATTTTGCAAAAATCTATGCTCCCAATAAAAGAAAGAATTTTTAAAAAAATATAGTGGTGTACTTAGCTATCTACCGTAAAGTCCTCTTTCTGACAGCTTTAATCATTCTTTGCATGAAGCTGATGTCACCTGACCCTCTTCTGCTCGTAATCAGAGTAAGAACATTCAGGTCAATATGTACTGGTCTAAAAACGTCTGGAATGAGTTCATCAGGGCGGGCTGAACAAAACATGTTGACTGATCTAATGCACACAATCAATACTACTTTACTGGATGGCTATTTGTAGTCAGAAAGAGATGAAGGTTAATGCAGGCATTGCTTTTGAGGATCCCAAGGGTAGAGGCTTAATCTCCTTTTCCCTCAATGACACTACTAACACTTAAAAGTAGTTATAGGAGAGGCACTTCTCTGATGGTGTATGATTCATGTTTGTCATGCTGTTTCCTAGAATAATCTCACTCTTGCAAGACTGAAAAATACAAGATAGGTTTTTATGCCAATAGATATTATAAATTGCTCATTCCTCAGGACTCATCATAAATTCACAGAAGTTTATGAATACATTTGTTACTTTTCAGTAAAATAGCCAGTGGTTTTGCCAGAAGTTCTGGGAATACCAGCAACATAATCTACCAAAAAGGCATGCAATTTGTAACCTATTATTTAAAAAATAAAATTACATTTGACATTATGCACCAACAGTGCTATCGAAGTATTGGTCCTGGCAGGCTGGTTAACATATTTTCAGACAGTATATTCCAAGATTAGCAGAATTCACCAAGAAATAAACTTGTGAGGTAATTTCATTGTCAATAATTCACTGCATATTAATATGTTGCTATTGTCCCTCTGTGCTGCACACAAGATAGCGTTCCGTGTTATTTGTAATCTTACTTAACAATCCATTTTCTCTTAAACTAAGTATACTTTAAATCTCTTTTTCCGATGTTATCATAAGACTTTAAAATATATAACAAGTTGCAGCCTTTCATTTATCCAGCCTTCCTTACTTATTTACAAAATACTAAATCTATAATCCAGCATCATATTTCTATTGCTGTTTTTAAGCCACCTAAACTGCAGCTCCCAGACTGAATTACAGACTTTTATACAATTAGAGGTGTTACATTATGTGAGAACCAATGCCTATTTATGAGCTCACAAAGTGGTGCTCTGAAGCACAGTCTTCCCCTGCATCTCTGATTACTGCTGTAACTAAGGGTTTACTAAATTCCTGAAAATGAAGAACCCCGCTGTTCATTTGCCTTGTTAGGACAGGCCCTTCTCTGTTCTGTGTCATGAACCCTATGTCCTTACTTTTAAGACCTCTGTAAAGTTAATAAGCCAGTTACCAAACAACAGTGGTTGCAAACCTGGATAGTGTTTCTATGATGCCTGCTTCACTATTTAAATGTGGAGAAATGACCATGGCATCTGTTTCTGACTTTTTTTAGTATGTTGTAGGTACTACCTTTTTTCTTTTTAAGCTAACAGAAGCACAGCTGAGTATCTACAGAAGACATCATCTTTCTGCTAGAATACACTGAATCCAAATTCTGATTATTTCTTAAATCAAATGTAAGAAGCCATGCAGGAATAAAGGGTGGAAATCTCACATGTAATAGCTGATTGCAACAAGGCTCAGACTGTCAAGATTTAAAGTGAATGAACGAGTAAAAGTACTACTCCTGTTTGCCTGCAGGCAAAACCTGGATCTTTTAGGAATTTACTTTTTGAATTATAAACCAAAGCTTTTTCAGTTGTATTAACAGCACAAATTCTTGGATAAGAAGGGAGTCATAGTAATTTCAATGCCATCAGAAGGTTGTGAATATGTTTTCTGTTCCACTGTGGTATAAAACGGGATTAAAAACCATGAGAAAAATAAGATGGTTTTACAGTTAGTTACTTTAGCTATAGTATATTGCTTCAGGTTTCATAGGAGATGAAAAAAAGTAAGATAGAAGATTAAACACCAGGAAAAAAAAAAAGCAATAATAAGAGAACAGGCTATTCTTTTCCAAACTTGCTAATCTCTGAGCATGAGTGTGATTATGGTGTCTGGGCTTTTGTGGAGGAAAACAACATCAGTCATGTGATACCATATATAATCTTCTGCAAGAGGAGAAGTACCAAGCTAGGAAAAGGGAAGCAGCTCCTCTGCAGATGTATAAGTTGGTGTCACTGGCTTCCATTTAGCAAAGAAAAAAATTAAACTGAGAAAGGATTGTGGAAGTCTAAAGAATAACTTGAGGGGAGATGGGAAGAAAAGCAAGTGCTAGTCTTTCAGTCTATGCAGGACATACTTCAAAATGGATCTAAGCCAAGACCATAGTTTAAAAACTCTGGTGAAGGTGAATACAAACAAACATGAGAAGAATGTAAGATTTAGGATATACTGATAATCTGAGAAGGAATATCTGTCCTAGTCACTAGAGATAGATTCTAAAAGGGAGTTAGCAGTGTTTTTAAAATACTGAAGGGGAAGATTTAAAAATAAAAAAGAAAAAAAGACAGATTTGTTGTCCTAGTTGTTATTGGAGTTACCACACAGATTAGGAATAATATGACTGAATCAACAAATCAAGATGACAAGTGTATTTGATATATTTTTGTCTTTTGAACTTTTTCCCTATCTGTGATTTGTCTCCAGAAGCAAAGGTTTTCCTAGGTGTTACTAAGGAGCTGAGATCCGCCCCCATTTTCCCCTCTAAACTTATCAGGTGCTGCACATTCATGCTCTGGATCATGTGAAAGGGCAAACTTATGTCCTTGGCTGGCTCTCCCAATCCCTCTGAGCACATGGATTTGTTCTTTAAACATCTCTGGGACCAAATTGATAGCAGTTACACTGACATAATTCAGAAACGCAGAGCTGCATGTGTTGCCTTCCATCAGCAGATATCTTTCTTATGATATTAGTTATTTGACACAGGGCTTTTTCCTTGGAAGAAAATAAACAAAAATCCTGACCAAACTGAATCACTGGATCTGCTGTAGCTTTGCATCTGTGTCTTTTAACATTTTTAGTTTAATTGAGAATCCCCAGTGCAGCAAGTTCTCGACACAAGCAAAATTTGCACTGTTTTTTGTGAATTTTAAGTGAGAATTTCAGACTAAATGATCATTTTGTACATAATGACTGCTTCAAATGTGGTCACTGGGAACATTCTTTGATGAAATGAATGTAAATAATATCCTACTGGACTTAAAATTATCTCCATTTAAACACGCCTAGAAATGTTCTATGGAAGCTAGATCTTTTGTCAGGAGAAGAGCTGTAGAGCAAGGTTCATCTTAGATTCATTCCATTGCACTGAAATAAAATAGCTTAGTTCATGAAGGAAGGTAATCAAAAGCATCAAGAAGATACATTTCTGTAAAAAGTAAGCACTTTTTGATTCAAAAGAAATATCATTCACACTATATAATCTTAATATGATGTATTCATCAAAAGATTACGTTTCATAAGAATAATTTTTTTTTGTTATTCAGTATGTAGAAAAAAGTAAGAAAGGCATAATTACAATTTAATGTAAATGTAAACTATTAGAAAATAATTAATATCAGGTTTATTTTCTGTTGTCTGGACTGTGTCTTTAGGCTCCTGTAGGCCAGTGATAAAAATGGACACACAAATGCATTAAGAAAAAGAAGGGATAAAGAAACATGTTGTTGGAAATCTAGGATAATATTCAATCAAGAAAGATCCTTATACCTGTAGTTATTTTTATTATATGCCAGTAGGTTAAAGAATATTGCTAATACACTGCCAATGGAACACTACAGCAGCAATTATGCAAAATACTGCAGTATTCAAATAGAATAGTAATGCTTGTTTGGCACGGAGTTATGTTATGCTTTCAAATGGGAGGAATGATCACAAGAAGCCTCCTATCCTGGAAGAAGAAGCGATCACGTTGCCCATCACTGTGCCTTTCACACTTTCTCCTGAAATGAAGGGTGCCCAGGAGTGCTCAGAAAAACAACTCAAAATAATGGATGGCTCTGAGGACTGAGAGGCAAATCAGACCAACCAAATTCTATAAACGATATCTTAAAATAAATCTGAGAAGCAGAGAGCAAGTAGAGAAGGACTGTAAGCAATTTTTTAAGCCTCTGCTGTAAAATAGAACTGTAAAACCAAAGGAAATGCAAGATGTGTAACATAATCCAATCAGTTTTGTGATGGAGATTATAAATGTAAAATGTACTGAGGAAACAGGTAAAGTATTTTTTTCAAAGAAAAATAAAAATTTTATATAAGAAGATAATCATGCCCTGTAAATAAAAAAGCATCTCTTTCCAGTATATTAGTATTAGACTTTTAAATAAAATAATTTCCTCCAGAGGCCACGGGACTTACAAAATTATAAAGTAAAGGGTGTTAATATGGCTAATTAGCAGCATGTTAAATCAAGCATGCTGAATATACAGTTCAATTGCATTACATGGAGAAGTGGTTGGGAATGGAAAATGACTGTGGTATCTAATACCACCCAGGGAGTGCACAGAGACCAGCTTGGAAAGAACTTGCCCTCAAGGGAAGCCTTTGCCAGGGCCACCGTGTGCTAATGGGCAGTGCTGCAGGAACTCAACCACCACAGGCTGGAGATCTGGCCAGCCAAGGTAACATGGCGAGAGACGATTTCACTCAGTATTTCCTGGTCTTGTTAATCCATCCACTAAATCCATCCTGCTAATTGTCTCACTCCAGGACGTGCCTCAGCTTGGTGGATCCCAGGCTAGGAGGCTTCATGCCCAGCCAGCAATGGGAATACTGGGAGGAGTGGGACTTGAATAACTCCTCAGTGGGCCTCCAAGATGTGGCACTGGGGCAAGGCCAGTTTTGCTTATTGTGGCCTTACGAGGAAGGTTGGAGTTTGGCAAGAGTGAAAATAACTCACATGGTGAGGGTTAGTCTTAGCTAAATTGGTCTTGGAAATATTTATAGGTCAGCTACAATATTAAATTGTGTAGAGCAAAGAGAGTGACTAGATACCCCAGCAGGGCTGAGTAATTTGCCTTCCCAGTTTACTTCCAAATCCTAGTCCCCTGCTTTCCTACATTACACAAATATTAGTTCACTCCTGGAGGGTTCGTCTTTGGTAAACAAACTAGTTTTCTCAGAAAGCAGACTTGGATGTGATCTGGGGCAGTTTGCTTCCAACTCCCTCAGACTTGTACCAGTGCACTGGTTTTGGCTCCCCGTGCCCTGCGCGGTCTCCAGCAGGTCCTCCCCAGCACCTCACACAGCAGGGCCTGCAGTAGCTGCGCTCATTTTCATGCCACTAAAAATCCCACCATTCTGCTAGCCCGTAGCACAGTCTCTTTGTTATTTCAAGACACTAAAAAATTCATTCTTCTCGAATCCATCTTTGTTACCACTAGATGATTGACAGAGAAGACTTTGAGCAGACCCCCATGCTGACAGCCGTACAGAGGGGACATGGTGAATCCATCTTGAGGCAAGGCAAACCACAGGCAGTGTGTGCATTGCCGCTCTGCTCCGCCTGGCCTGGGGCTCGGGCCCACCCCTGGAGCTGTTAGCAACCTCCAGAGTTAAGAACTAGAAAAGAGCCTCGTCCTATTTTAATAACCCCAGCAAAGACCTCTGAAATGGAGAAAAAGCTTTCAGACCGTGTATTTAACACCTCATATAACATGGTGGTGGACTGAAATGAACAATAAATAGTTAAAATATTCTGTTATGATGTAGAGAAACAGAATGTCGATCCACCAGAGTATTTGCGGTTGATTCTACTTTGGTATGTTGGGCATAAACCCAGAGGAAAAAAACACTAAATGGACTTTCATATGCTGACACAGAACTGCTTTAGTGAAATACTGATCAAAACACCACTAAATTAAAAAGACAAAGTGTGATCCTTTATTTTACCACAACAATGCTCCCAAAGAGTGCTTTAACACATTTGTGTCAGCACCTTTAATCTTCACCTTGTGTTTCAAAGATATGAAGATTAGCCAGTAAAATTAACTTCTGCTTGAGGCTAGACCCAAATAATAAGATGTAAAATAATTTTAAGATGCAGATTTGTCAGGCATTTGGTTTTCTGCAGAAGTGCTGTGCTAAAAAAGGAAATTCACAACAATTTTGAACCTTCTGGGATTTAAGTCCCCCCTCACATACTGAACAGCAACGCAAATCAGGAGGAATGCTGCTGGAGCTAACAGTTATGTTAGATTTAAGCTGATTGCTGAGCACTACCCTAAGCATATCTGTAGTTGTTCCATGAGTATGCTTAAAGTTAATAACATGTTTAGCAGCTTTCTGAAGCAAAGGCTAAATCTTTCTGTTCTCCAAGTATTTTTAAGGCCTAATCCAAAATGGAGGTTATTTTATTATGGATTGAGTGGCCTTGCAATGACATTGACCTGCTCCCACAGCACTCTAACTCTGTCCCTGCACTCCTACACAATGTCTCTATATACCTCCCAGGCCATCTGTTGCTACTTCCACATTTTTATGCCTCTTTTTTATGTTTTAATTTTTTCAGGAACTCCTTGTTCATCTGTGCGGGCCACCTGCTACCTTTGCTTGATTTCTTGTTCATCAGGATGATGAACTTGAACTTGAAGGACGTGATCCTTGGAAACCAGCTAGCTCTCCTGGCCCCCTCTTCTCTCTGGGACAGTGTCCCATGGGATTATTCCAAGCACTGCAAGTCTGCTCTCCAGCAGTTAAGGGTTGTGGTCAATGGGATCTTCAGCTGGCAGGAATTAGGATATTAAATTACATTTAAGAGAGAAGAAGAAGAAGAAGAAGAAGAAGAAGAAGAAGAAATGGAAGTAAATTCTAGTCCAGTGAATGGCAGAACCTTTTGCTGACTTCATTTATAAGCCATTGGTCTCCTCACATACCAATATGCTAACAGATACTAAGATAATGAAAGTTCTCCATTACCATCTGATGAAGGCTTCTGTTAGTTGCTCAAAAAAGCTTCTCATAATCTTCTCATAATCTTAGTCCATGAAAGGACACAATCTAAGATCTTTTTTTCTCTTTAAAGTTCCCTCAGAACTTTCCACAGGTCTCTCTCTTATCCCTGTCTTGTCTGTAGAACAAGTATTTATGAGAAATCATTCAGACGCTCAGAGGTGGAAGTGCATATAAATGCCAGAAACCACAGAACATCTTCAAAAATCTTTTGAAATACTGACGCAGGGACACAGTAGACCATGGCTATCAGTAACACCTAGAGAGTTTAACAGCTTGCAGTTGAAAACAGGGGTTCTTTTCTCCAAAAACAATATGCAGCGAAGGGCATATGATAAAACTTCACATTATTATTAGGTGGCACACAGGCTCAGACCTAAAATGCTCCTGGCTGTCTCATTCTGAGATCTCACCCTTGAATTTCCATCTGAAGCTTTCAGATCAGACCAGGCTTGAAAAAGTCCTGCTCAAGTGTCTCTGATTTCAGCACTGAGCTGTTCTCCGAGCCAGTCTATCTGCATTTCAGCCACAGTAGAAATCAGTCCTAACTCCTTTCATGGATCTGGAGCATAAATTCTGTAGTACTTTTATGAGAAGTGAGCTTTATTGAGCAGAAATGCATGTGTGCACGTCTGTCAATCCCCCTAACAGTCTGGAAACCTTCAGTAAGCTTAATTGATTTGGAAAAAAAAGGTGGGGTTTTCTTCGGTTTTGTACAAGCTGCATGAAAAAAGGCACCTGGGAATAGGAGAAAGGCACTATCAATGCCCTCCTGAACACCTGAGGAAGAAGTCCAGTCTTGTTAGAAGTTGGTTCTCACCCTTGACACACAAATCAATGAGAAAGCAGTTCTGTTGCTCTGCAATTATTAGTTATTTCACCGAATTCTGCAAATAAAGAAGTCACAAGAACGAGGCCATAGCCAAGCAATAAAGCATAAGATTAAAAATTGAAATAGCAGTCAATTTTAAAAAAAGAACAAAAAAAATTATTGGTTGTAGTACTAGAAGCGGAGACACTTCTAGTGTTAATACACACGTCACCAGTCACCACACCAGTCTTTTTGTCAGTAGGTTCAGTAAATGACAGATTTATAATTTTATTGTGTGCTTCATTATAATTTTGTTAAACACTACACTTTTATATGGGCATAACGTCTGCTTCTCTTCTTCTGCACTTCCATTTTCACTTCAGAAAAAGAAAAAAGGAGGTGTGGAGGGAAAATTAAATTACCAGTGCATAAATAAGTAAATAAACATCTTTTTAATGCAACCCATATTTAAATTCAAAGCTTGAATTCTGGACTGAACACTTGGGTGGGGTCTTATATAATCTAATGTTCACCAAGCACAACCCCAGTGCCTTTAGCATCCCTGGAACAAAACCCGTGCAAGGTGATTGCGTTCTGCTCCTTCATCCTAAAGGAGTGTCACTGCCAAACATCTTTTCAAATAGCTTTTTAGTATAGAAAGACTCTATGTGTAATGCTTCTTACAATTTACAGCTGCAGTCCTTTCCTTTGCATTGTTCTTGCATTGGCAAATAACATCCATGAGAAGGCAGAGACCAGCTTTTTGGCCTCAGTAAAACATAAGGTATTTTCACTAAAAAATAAAATTCTGGTCTGGCTGATTTAGTTTTATCTATTCTTCTGAATGCCTGTATTATCATTTAAATATCCTGAGTGTTTTATTTTTTACAGCAAACAGAAACTCTGGTGTTTGTTTCCAACTAAAAGAGGGGCATTATGTGCATATTGTGATCATTGCATCTAAATATCAGCCAGGAATTTTGTTTGCTGGGCTTTCTCCTACTTGGCATAAGTTAGTTTTTTAAGGCATCATATGGACAGTCTTTATCTTCGGAAGTTAGAACATTTTGCTCTGGAGTGAGTCAATAGATACATGTAGTGTCAGACACTACAATACTGCCTCTTTCACTCACATTCAAAACCTTTCAGTGTGTACAGGGACTTGATTATATTTCATACAAACACCAAAGTGTGAATGGAAAAACATGCCTTTGTCTCGCTCATGGGCTGCACAGTGACATCAGTAGGTACATTTCAGGTTACCATGATTTTTCTAATAAAAATTGGATTGTAGTAAGTTAAGGTGAAATCTCACTTACCTGTAAAGTGCTGAAAGTGGCCGCTTATTGCCAGGTTTTGGTCTGTATGGTTTTGGTTCTCCTGCCATGTTGATATCTGAAAGTAAACATTTGATATTAGTAAGCCAAACATCTGGAAGTTAGAGTGACTTTACAAAGGCACCTTCAAGGCACCGAAAATGAGTAATAGACAGTGAAAATGGACAGCATACCTAAAACACCTATCTAGTTTTTACCACTGCTGAATTGATGTTATAAATTTTTCCTAAAAATGCTTACCGTAATGCATGAGGATTTTAGGAAAAAAGTTAGTTATTGGTAACTGACATTTTTTAAACATACATGAGTTTCCACTCAGGAGGCTGAAGCCAATAATATATTTCTATTACAGAAGGAGACTTGAATGGTAACTTAGATGTAGAGACAAACTATGAACACAGGTCAAATTCTGTTGTGGAGGGTTATAATGGCTCTGAAGACTTCCCATTTAGGATCTAGAGAAATGCACACTGATCTTTGACTGCCACTTCACCATCCGCTCAAAAAGAGAGTTTTCAAAAGCAAATGATAATGTCTATTTCCTACTTCAAATATATCTTTTTTTTTTTTTTTTTTTCCTAAGTATAAAAACACACTGGCTTTAAAAATTGTATGGAGAAAGAGAAAATCTGTTTTTGCACATCCTTTATCTTAGGCAGGTACTTATAATTCTCAACAACACTAGAAATCTTGTGCACACTTTTTAAAAGTTCACTTATATTATGCTTGTGTATTTATCCTTGAAATTTAAAAATATTTGAAGCTTATATAGACATTAGTCATGCTGGTTCTCAAATTACTCTCTTCTTTTGAATCATACTCAAAGACATACCAGGAAATTCATGTCCACCATTTTGATTGCATGTAACAGTTACCTGTGGAGAAAGAAGCACAGATCCTTCTGTGGAGAATACCTTGCTCGAGCTTAGGAAGCTGTCTGTATAAACACAAACCTATATTAAAAAGATCCCGCCCTCCGACTGGATGCTGCAAAGTTGACATTACAACAAATCACATGGATAAAGTAAAACTTCTGATTAGGAAACAAATTCCTTGCCATCTGAGTAATGCTGCAGCTAAATACCTCCTCAGTTTCACTAATATACAAAAGAGTAACAATCAATCAACAAAATCATCAGAGTTATTTCAGTGTAAAATTGCTGTGACAGAACAGCGTATCCCATTTACCAAGGAATCACCTAGTGATCAAGACTTTCAAGGAAGCACATGTTCTTGGTCAAGTCTATGTTTAACCTGAAATTGAGTGTAGTGGAGGAAAAAGAGAAGTAGAAAGCTGAGGTGTAGAATGAGGAAGCATCATTGCCCAGCGCAGTGATGCTAAAAGCCCAGACATTTTTATTTAAGCTATTCTTGACCTCAAAACCTGCAGTAAAAACCTGAGGCTTACTCACTGGATACTTTTATTTCACACAAAGTGGAAAAAATAATCCATCTGACTTTTTTTAACAATCAGAAACATTGAAAATTTGTGTCCCTCATTTTCTGACAGAAAAGTTTTTTCCATTGGAAATTTCATGCTTCAAATATTTAAAAGAATTTTAAACATATTTTCTATTTAAATTTGATATTTTGAGCTAAAACAACATTTATTTAAAAATATAAAAGGTCCTGAAATGAAAAGTTTTTGTGTAGAACTATTTCATATAAAATATGCTTTTTGGTAAAATTTTCTCCATATAAAGCATTTTGGAATTAAATCTGATTATAGTTCCTTTTGTAGGAGCTGTATTACTCTTAAATCATAGTTTTCCATGAAATATTAAATTTCTTGTTTTACTTATCTCTCTGAAGCTGGATGAATATTGCAGACAGTTTTCATACCTCCTTGAAATGCTTTCCTGCCCTTAATTTTAAGCAAGTGCTTTATTAAATATATATCAATTTTCCTCTTCCATGGTTGTTAAAAATTCAGCTACAATTCCCTTATTTAAAGAAATATAAATTCTACTAATGTTGACCCAACAAAGTAAACGTCAAGCATTTCTGAAAGCCACTGAGGAATTTTGATAGTTGTGCTGCATTTCCATTGGCTCCTGGAAATAACAGAATTGGAACAAAATTTTTATCCTGTGACCTTTATGATAATTAGACCTTTCCACACTATTTTTAATATGTCAGCTTTAAGGTCGTTGGCTGTATTGACTTTCACCATCTCCTACTACAACTAGGTCAGATTTTAGGAAAAAAAGTAGAATTATAATCTGTTCTTGGGAAATACCTGAGGCTGTGTGATTCATCTTCAAATGTTTTTCATGTCTCTCATCTGCTTCTCTTTCTGAGCTACAGCCCAAGTCACTATTCTTAGGAATATGAACATTAAAGGACTTTAAAAACTTTTTCACACCATTCTGGGATAGATCAATATTATCTTGATGATTATTCTTGTAGACCTACATTTGCAGCTCTACAACACCAACTTTTAGGAAAGACGAGTAGCGTAGAAGACTAAGGGCTGTTTATGTGTTCCCTTTATTTTAATCAAATACTGTCAGAAAGGTAACGCTGTAAGAAAACACAGCTGTAAAGCTGTTTAGAATCAATTAAGAGTTCCTTGTGCTTAAATAAATCTCTAAATATACTAGCAGAAAACAGTAAACTATGTTATACAGACAGTAATAGCCAGAATTTCTCTTTACACAGGAAATAGTTCATAGAAAAGCTGTGCACATGGGGTTTTTCTGTTAATATGAAGGTGATTGAATATCTCTGCAACTCCCTAAGCACTTTGTAGTAAGTTAAGAATGGATGTAGGAAATGGTTTGAAAAGTTAGAACAGATTTTCACCCCATTATTTTTCAGCACTATCTACTCCAACCTCAATTTTCTAACTAAGATTAGAAGTGAACTTGTCAACATTTCACAGGATAGATTATTTCTAGCCCAACTGGAAATCTTGTGAGATAACTTGTTCTCTTGCTTCATCCATCATTAGTTTCACAGCAGACATTTACATCTACTAGGTCATAAACTGTGTGTCAAATAAATTTGTTGGCTGCAGCACAGAGATTTACCTGCGCTAATGATTCCACCCCAGGGAATGCAAAGAGGTATCACTCCTTATTCTGTAAAATTAGCTACTGCACTTGTACATGAATATGAACCAGACAACTTGACAAAGGACACAGACATTCACATTACTTCTATGTGGGAATGGAGCAGCCCAGGGACTCTCTCATTATTTTCTCTGATCATACACTATAAATGTTCAGTTAGACATCAACATTAGGATAAATTCAAGACTGAAATTCAAAATATTAAGGAATCACTATGAATAGGAAAGTGACTGTGCAGACAACAGCACATTGTAATGCAGCAACCTGCTCTCTCTGTGCTTTCAGAATCAAATGAGATTACCGTCTTTATTAAAAGAAATGCATATTCAGTTCTATCTATTCCTGTTAGCACAGCAGAGGGTAGTTAAGGTACGAGATCTAGATTTCATTCAAGGTTGTGTGTCATCAGTAGAACATATCTAATTTCGAATATAGTATTTTTATTTCTAATTATACTGAAAAATGCGTAGCAACTAATGAGAAAAAAAAAGATTTAAAAAATAATATGCAAACCATTTAAAGAGAGTAGTGATTGTATTCAGTGGCTACATAATTTGTCTGAAAGAGCAACTCAACACAGCATGATCTACCTTTCTCCTATCACCATTTCCTACCACTGCCTACCTCTTCCAGGCAGTATAGTAATGACCAAGGAGATTCTGGTGCATGGACCTCCCATTTTTGTAGAGGTAGTACCAGCTAGCTCATAGGTTCACTGCCAAAGCAATCTGAGAATCTGATCCTGAAGACAACAGTTGCCTTTAAACAAGCTTTGTAAGTGTAAGCAGTGATACTTAAAGAGTATTCATACCCTAGAAGTGTTTCAAGTACTTCTCAGTATACGTGCCCTTCAGATTCTAAAATTAACCATTTTGGTTCACAAAAACAAATGCCATAAACTAGAAGCTTCAACAGGCACTAGCTCAACACATGAAAACTGGGACTTCGAGGCTTTCTGCTGCAAATCCAGGACCTGTTTCTCAGGCTACATCTATACTATAAAATTAAATAGTACCCTTCCCAGACACTAGTACTCAGTTCTCTCTTGTATTAAATTGTTTGAGTGGTTCCTGGCTTGACTTTTAGTCCCAGTTAACAAGTACTCTCCCAATTTCTAGACATAGGTAGAGAACTGACATGAGCTAGGGACCGTTGCGAATTGGCATTTTAGTTGTGGCCTCTCTGCTTTGCAGGATAAGACCCAGTGAAAGAGAACGGTTCCAGGTGCCTATAATTATTACTGATGTGGCCTCTGAGTGTAGGCTCTATGTCAGCAAGACTGGGAACCAAGACCTGGAGCTAAGAAAACTCTAAGGGCCTCTGTAGCTCAACAGCTAATTTTCTAAGACATGTTTCATCAGATGTTCTTCCACCCATTCTTGTGAACGGTTGCAGAAACAGAGACATTCCTTGAAAAATCCCACAGTTGCTTGACTTAAAATTTTGGATGAAAAAGGGTGTCATTGTCATTTCAGACCAGCTTTGCTTTAGACCAACCTGTAATGGAATAAATGGTAATTAAAATTAACGTACAGAGAAAGAATTCACACAATGAATGTATAATTTATATCCAGACAGAGATATGGATATAGGGAGATCAGGATGCATTTTCTTCTTTTTCGGATGACCCAAAGTATATGGGACAGAAGAGGAAGACCAAGAGGTAGATGTAATTTAGAGAAAGCCTCTAGTCATGCGATTTATAGCATAACTGGACACCAGCAAAGCTAAAGTTAATCTATCTTTCTTTTATACTCTTCTGTCTACCAGTCCTATAAATCTCCCTGCTGCGTACTAAAGGAATTTTAACGAAGTCATATGACATTTTTTACATTATAGACTTCCTTTTTTCTTTATATGTTACATTAATTACGTATCACCTCCTCCCTTTTCCCTGTCTCTAGCACTGAAATGTGAAAAAAGTGGAGAGGAAAGAACAGTTCTCAGTTCTGCTCAATTCTGTGCCCAAATTGCACAGCTGTAAAGAAAAACTTCCCAGAAAATTGAACATAAACTCAAATTAACTTTCAAGGCTAGCAAAATATTAAATGAAGGTCTGGGTCACACATTTTCCTTTTCCATAATGGTATTAAAAATAATTTGCTTCTGGGGCTCTCAGCTGCATTTGGATTTTCTCTTAGCATCGAAGTAATTGGAAGCCTTTTTTTGTACAAAGATGACAGCTATTGTTAATGCTTCATACAGAAAGAGATGCTTGTTAAATAGTATATGAAATTGCTTTGTTCACCATCTCTTCTTTCATTAAATACTGCTAAAATGAAATGAGGCTATAGGATTACATAAGCTATCATTCTTAACACCATTCAGTAACATAAGCGTCAGGCGTTGTCTTGCTGGAAGGTCTCTTTCTGTTCCCCAGGGAACAGGGTTGGTGTGAGGACAGGCAACAGCTAAAAGGGGAAATCCTGTCCTGTCTATACACCCATCACAAACCGTTCTTTCAGGGTCCTGGAGACAGCGGTCTCTCCCTTAGCTGCTGAACAGATGCCGATGTGCTTCATAGCTGACATGAAGCATTGGTCTGCCTTGGTTTTTGTCTGCTTGCTGCCATCCCTCCACCTCCTGCCCCAAGTAATGGCACAGTCACTGGGCAGACCTTCCTGGCCCTTTTGGGTGTGCGACCAGCAGTGGTCCATGGCCTGCTGTGCTGGTTTTGGCTGGGATAGAGTTAATTTTCTTCACAGTAACTATTGTGGGGCTATGTTTTGGATTTGTGCTGGAAACAGTGTTGATAACACAGGGATGTTTTCATTACTGCTGAGTAGTGCTTACACAGAGTCAAGGCCTTTTCTGCTTCTCACACCACCCCACCAGCGAGTAGGCTGGGGGTGCACAAGAAGTTGGGAGGGGACACAGCTGGGACAGCTGACCCCAATGACCAAAGGGATATTCCATACCACATGACGTCATGCTCAGCATATAAAGCTGGGGGAAGAAGAAGGAAGGGGAGGACGTTGAGAGTGATGGCGTTTGTCTTCCCAAGTAACCATCATGCCCTGCTTTCCTGGAAATGGCTCAACACCTGCCTGCCAATGGGAAGTAGTGAATGAATTCCTTGTTTTTCTTTGCTTGCTGCGCGGCTTTTGCTTTACCTGTTAAACTGTATTTATCTCAACCCACGAGTTTTCTCACATTTAATCCTCTGATTCTCTCCCCCATCCCACCACAGGGGAGTAAGCAAGTGGCTGTGTGGTGCTTAGTTGCTGGCTGGGGTTAAACCACAAGACCTGCCCATCCTGCCCAGGGAAGGAGAGAATGTTAATTTTGTGGCATCTTGAAGACTGCCTATGGATTCTGCTGAGATTGCAGAGGCTGTGGCCGAGACCTCCCAAACTGCTTCTCTCCTGGCGCTTGAATCCCTGCAGATCGCTCTGGGGGATGGCTGGAGTACTGGCCTGCAGGGGAAGGGACATCATGGAGAAAAGGGCATGTCTTGTGAAGTGCTTCCTATGGGAAGGAAGCCCTGTTGGTGGCAATCCTCTCCACTCCTCCCCCTCAGCACCAGACTTGTGGGTTCCTTTATGGGAAAATCCACACTGCTGTTTTGCAGGTGCAAGAGATTCAGACTTAGCTACACAGGATTACGTGGCCACAGCCACTTATCTGCAGACCAGCCGTAAGAGCTGCAGGAGTTTGGGTGTTAACTGTGGAAACCCCTAGTTTGGTTTGTGCCATGGCAGCCATGAAGCTGGCTGTCGTATGAACACTTCACTCCACCAGAGATAAACTATAGATGCAGACAAGTGTAGTCTTCCTGTAAGAAGATCCTTTTAATTTAATCAAGTTTTCAACTGCTCTGTTTCCCACCCAGACAACAAGATTTTACCTGACAAGTACTTTTTAACACATGGACCAGCTAATTCTGCACATGCAGAAGATTAACATTGCCACAAGGATATAAGAAACCAATGGAAAAATAAATCAGGTACTCTCTGCTACCTTCAGGAAAAAGCTGTTTTAATGTAAGTTTAGCCAGCCAAAAAAAAAAAAGTTCAAGCAGGGACTCTCATACGATCCCAATCCCTGTTCGCACCGTACTTTCTCATTGCTGCTATTAATGGGAAACAGAACTGGTCCTTGAGTTACAGTTTTTTTCAGACAGTGTGGTGTGCAAGGAGAACCTTTCATTCTTTGCCTTTTCTTGATAAAGACACTGTTTACGAAAAGAAAATAGAGCACCTGTCTTCTTTCAGATCAAGCACAGTCATTACAGGGCAGCAGCCAACAAACTCTCTGCTGCTTTTCTTTGGTAACAAAAGACAGTTATTACCATGAGACTCAGACAAAGCTTAATGTTGACTAGATGTCTGATTTTCTCAGCATTGCAATTAGCCTCAAGCAGCAACATTAAACAGTGTAGTGGGGATACGGCATGAAAGTCCCTCATCAACCTCTGTCAGATTTCAATATGATTTACTGTAAGGAACATGCCCTGAACCTCAGTAATTTTCAACTCTTCCTCAAAATATATTTTTTTTCCTCTCTTCTAATACTTGGCTACTTTCTCTGCCCCACAGCCTTTTATCTAACTCTCCTACTAATGTTAGCTTCATGCTCCAAGCAATAGTTTTTCATGACAATTGAGTTCACTATCCCCATTGCCCCAATCCCTTTGTCTTTCTCACTATTCTTCCTGCAGGTGGTCAACTTTATTAATGCAAACATGAACAAAAAGTATTTTCCCTAAAATAACTATCACAATAACAATATTTTGCCAAAAATTACCAACATTCTTTTGTCTGCATTTGTTAACCATATTTCTTGGACATTCCAACCAAATTTGCTTACATTTGAAGTGCATTTCCTCATAATTTTGAAAAGTGAATGTTCCCAAGGCTTTCTGGGTGGCACAAGCAGAATGGCTTCCACAGAAATGCTTTCCAACGCACAGCTCATTCTGCACGTCGCAGCAGCCCTGGGGTCTGTGCTGGTTTGGGCAGGAAGGCCCAGCAGCCCCAGGGGTGTGGGGCAGAGGCAGCAGGGGACGGTGTGGGGCAGAGGATTTGGATAGGCACCTTCATGATTCTGTTAGGTGGGAGGGTAAAGTGTGTGTCTCCGAAAGGTTGGCTACTGTGTCTGCTTCTACCCCTGGGGTTTGTTGGCATAACAGTCATCACTGAGGGGTAGGTACATTTTTGACACCCTGAACTTTGCTGTCAAAACCTTCAAGGGTGGGTTTGACCTTGAGGTACTCCCACAGGCTAGAGGCTTTCATCCAGGCTGAAAACAGATCAGAGAGGAATCACGCTGTGGATTTCACCAAGTGTTGAAAAATGACATCCACAGATCACAGGGAGATGGGAATGGACCTCTGCAGCCCCAAGTGCACTTCCAGCACTTTCCACTGATTTTATCCTCATTCTTTGTCCTGAAATCCTTCCTCTATTTTTCACTGTTCTTTTCTTCGTAGTGACCTAAGCCTTCATCTTGGCCCCACCCCATTTCAATAAGCCCTTTGCCCCCAAAATCTACTCTGAACTATTTCCAGCTGTTCAATTCTCCTTTCTACATACCCTCTTTCTGCCCATGATCTCCATGTTCCAGGTTTATGTGGATAAGGGGATCTATAGAGGATGTTCTTTTCAAGTTCCAAATACACTTTGGAATTGCATAGCACAAGTCACATAGCACAAGTCTTATAGCATTTCCCTTGTGATACAGTAATTTTTTCAGTGCCAACTTTATGAAAATTTGTGTCCCAAATTATAGACTCATAGAATCATAGAATGGTTTGCGTTGGAAGGGACCTTTAAATATCATGTAGTCCAACCCCCCTGCCGTGGGCAGGAATATCTTTCACTAGATCAGGTTGCTCCTAGTCCCATCCAACCTGACTGTGAACACTTCCAATGATGGAGTATCCACAACTTCTCTGGGCAACCTGGTCCAGTGTCTCACCACTCTCATTGTAAACAATTTTTGCCTTATATCCAATAAATCACATATTAGGACTCTGAAAAGTTTTGTCTTTGTAACACAATCAGTATAAAACATATAATGGAGAGCCACAGAATTAGCTCATATATTTTCATGTAAAAACTTTAAATATTCCTTTAACATTGTCACAGTTTTAGTATTATAAAATAATATAGCAGTAATACAAAGGAAAATGCCCTGTGCACTCACTAACCTGAAGTCTACCATTTTTATTAACAGGTCGGGGTTGGGTTGAATAAAATGACAGCGGAAGTGGAGAGAATGTTACTGAAATTCGGCACACGGGAAGAAACATTATTGTGGAGGTGATTTAGAAACAAATAATATGCCAAATCCAATCTTTCTGTATTAACAATGCTTAGGTTCTAGCCATGTACTAACTCTCTTCCATTGCCAGTGCATGAAGTTCCCCAGTGGATTCAATTTGACAACCAAACTACAATGGCATAGAAAGCTATTGCAAAAGCAGGACATATAATAAGTGGAAATACTGACAAGCTTCAAAATGAATGATATGCAGTGTTGTTTTATTCAGGCCTCTTTGGCCTTTCTGTAAGGAAAATATAAAAATAGTTGATAGGAATAGAGAAAATGCAATACCTAGTCAGACTGATGGTTCATATACTGTAGTTTTCTGCCTCCGGCTGCCCCAGATGCTTTGGATGGAGATGCAAGAACCTCAAACTAGTTAGAAACAAGATTATTTTCCCTTTGTTCTCTTATCATCTCAGCATGATTCTCCTCCTAAAATGCTAAGTAGTTTAGGATTACTTTAAGTCCTAAAGCATGATGTTTTTATCTTTCCTCCTATACTGATTTTGTTAGTACTAACTGGAACTGGAAATCACTACAACTTCAAGTAGCCTTGCTAACTACTTAAATGTCCAATTACTCTGTTGTTCTTACTAATATATCACATTGGTGTATTTTTTAACAAAAAAATGTGTTTCTCAACAAGAAGTGAGCTCTGTTTTGGCCTTATAATCCCCCCACCCTTCATCTCCTCAAACATTTTTTCCACCACTATTCATTTTACCCACCAGTAATAACAAAAATCATAGAAGTAATGTCAGAAACCTCTTCTCTAAACATAAAACATCATCTTTCTCACTGCAATTTATTGGGCTTTTGCTGTTTACATTTGGTCTTACATGCAGTTATACTTTATACGCTGCTTCAGAGATTCCCTCGCAAGTGGTTTAAGATGTACTACATATTATTAATGACATTAATTTGCATATATCACGAATCAATAACAGGAAACATTATAATAGGTTACTAAAAATCATATTAGGAAATAAAGTAATTATTTTGAAACTCATTAAATTGAGTCTGAATATCAAAGATACTACCAAAAAGACCATATGACATATTCCAGATTAATTTTAAAAAAGTAAAAGAATAAATTGCCATGCATATTAATACACAGTGCTAGTGAAGCTCTCAGACTGGTCATTCACTGCCTCTTACGTTAACTGGATAACATTCTTCTATGCTTCCCAGTAACATTTTCTGTCTACATTAGCTTTGCCATACGAATAATAGATCTCTATTACCCACAAAAAAAAAATGTCATTTTGGCTCAGAGACCATAGGAACCAAGAACTCCTCCACTCTGAGTTAATTATTTTCCCTAGAAATCTGTAAGACTGTGAGATTTCCAATTTATTTCTTCAGAATGTGATTATTTTGAGCAAACCACACATAAACACACAGCACAAATGTTTGTAAAAAGGCTTCAGTAACTAATCTGTACTGCAGTTGGTGTAAGAAATACATAGAGCTAGACAAGACAATAAACACCCATTGGACACTCTCTTCCTTGAAGGCTTTTTGGACTTACATCAGATTCCTGTCAGGGGTCCAGAATCCTTATTTTTGTGTCGAGTCTCATTGCTTCTGCAACTTGGTCACGAAGTTAAAACAGACACAACCCCCAACCCACACCCCCGGGATTAAAATTTTTCACCCAGGTTGCTAACCCCTCCCCAAGGTTCCTGCATTTTCCTTTTCCCTCATATATTTGTACATGTATGCTTGTGTGTGAAAATATTCACAATAGAAGCATGTATTTTCAATGGGAACAATTTTTGTTAAGTTTTGTAATTCATCTTTATCACACAGTTTCTGAAAATAGAAGGTTGCAAAGGAACACTGAAGGATATTGAATTCCTGAATTTGGAGTTAAATTATTGCTGTTGAAGTGGATGCTGGAGTCAATTGCTTTAATATAGCAAACAAAACATTCCTTAGTCTCAGAAATGTCATATCTGAAATTGTTATCTATCATTATTGCTAAGGGAAGACTGGTGCCATAGACCTATCTTAAACCTCAGTACCTGCAGCTTTTAGAACTGTTAGATTCTTTCTTTCTTTTCCTTCTTTTTTCTTTTTTCTTTTTTTTTTTTGCCCCCAGTGCAATGAAAAATTTCAGTGGCTGATCAAATGAAACAGCTCTCTAAGCTCACCTGGAAACATTAATCTTCTGGACATACTGCATAAACCACTAATCTCATGCCTGTCATTTAAAATGAGGAAGGGAGTACAAGGAAAGATGGAGACAGACTTTTTAAAGCCTTAGCATTGTTATTTTAATACATTTTAAGTCTAAAAGAAGATCCCTAAATCTTGCATTATAACAAACAAGAATGGCCAGAGGAAAACACTGGGCTGAATAATCCCTATGAATAAAAATGAATGTGATTCAACACAACATTGCTTCAGCACACTGTCTCCTAATCTTTCACTTCCTAATGTTCAGCTCCTTATCAGACATTGCTGTTAACATTATGACATATTTTTTGCTTGAAAGCAGAGCCAGAGATACAACTAAACCCTAAAAATATTTATGCTGGCCTGATATACATTGGCCCAACAGTCTACAGCTAGCTGTGCATACCTTCCCTCTGCTGTAACCTTAACCTTACAATCCTTTCCCGTAATGCCTGATACTACTTATCAATCTTACAAGCATTTATAATTTCATACTTTAAAATATTTGTACCTATTTTCTAAGCAATTAGGCCAAAATGGAAAAGCAGTGCTCAAGTAAGAAAGGAGACAACTTTGGATGAGGTTTCAAAAGCTCTCAGATTAGTGTAACCTTCCATTTAAGTCTGCGGTAAAATCAGATTTAGGTCAGTGTTGTTATTTTCACTCTTCAATCATACATAGTATAATAATAAGATGACTTGTCTTTTTTTTTTTTTTTTAACTTACTGATGTGGAGTCTAGTAAACTCTAATAAGAAGGAAGAACATTGTGGCCTTTTATATTTGCCTCTTGCTCATTCACATGGTCACTGTCAACCTGAGCTGCTTTATTTTAGGGAAAAGGAAAAAGTACATCCAGCAACAAAGCCTTCCAGGGATTCAGGATGTCACGGCCTGCAATGGAGGCGTTCCAAAAGTGGTAATGGGAAATTCCAGCGATTATGTGATGTTTGCAGCTGTATTTATGGAAAAAAAGTGTTGTACAGAGAATGGCTTTGTGCTTGAGCGCATGGCATAGTGTTATCTGTACTGTCCAGTCAGTATGCTGCGTGCAGGACTGCATTGCTGTCTTAGCAGCAGATACCCCCCATTCCCAGCTCATTTTCCTTTTATACAGTGATCCACAAAGAAATGAAAATAACATTGGGAAACAATAAATTGTAGTAAATGCATTCATTACTTCATTTTATGCCATTTACTAGGATACTGAGTCACCACCATAATGCTCCAGGATCAATAATGACAATTAACCCTTTTCATGTGCACATTGTGTTCTTTATTTTGGTTATCCCCCAGAAGCCTTTTTTTCCCACTTTAAAGAGTTCTAAAGGCTGAGATTAACAGAAAAAAGTGAACCAGAACATGGAAATGCTTCTCAGCTTCAGCTCATATAAGTGGATGCCGGCCAAGATCAAGCATCAGTTACCCACCAGAAACCCAGTGCTTACTTCGAGATATTCCCAAGTTCTGATGTGGGAGGGATGCATCACTATTTGGAGTGGATTCATGTTTTCTTTCAGCACAGTTATTCATTTAGGTTTGTGTGGAAATAAAGGCTGTTCTAACTGTTGTTCTGTTTGCAGCAAATAACCCAGAAAGGTCCATCTTTGTTTTACTTACATTCAAATAACTAGTTTAATATTTGACACCTCTCCTAAATGAAAACAGTGCTCAAACCTCCTACTGCACTTATGAGATCTCAGCTCTCCAAATCCTGCTCAGATATTGAAAGTCTATAAATCCCTCTCTCCAACATGTACAAAATAAACATGCCCACAAGTTATTACATTGAATAATTAATGTCTGGTTGTACTCTCTAAATTAAAAATTGTGTACTTTGTTTCTCTGATACGTGTTGCAGTTTTGGGAAGGTGGGTAATATGGTTGAGTATGAAGGACTATCCCCAAAGGAAAACAAAATCTACTTGCAGATAATAGTGGCTCAGTTTTGGGTTCAACAGGTTCTTCAGGATACGCTACCTCTGCTGACATGTGCAGACAAGGGCAGTCATGATGGATGGTGCACAGCACATTTTTTTTTCTGCTAGCATGCCAGGCAAAACTGAAATGGTATTGCTGCCATGGCAGAACAATGAGCGAGGGCAGGCACGGTAGGGATTAGTAGTCATTGACATAGACTTCAGCTGTCAGAGAGGGATACAGCCTGTTGTATAGTAGTAGGAGGGCAAGCGAATTAAGACCAGCCCATTAGGAATATAAATATTCCACTCAGGTGTCATAATGTTCATAAACTGGGTACGTCCTGCTTTTGTTCTGCCTTTCTCCATACCTCTGATTGCTTCATAGAGAGCTCACATACGAGTCTGTGGATTGCCTGTGAACAATTTTCTGGCATGTGTGACAGTGTATTACAGCAGTGTGGATGCAGAAATTATCTAGCATGGCACAGACATCCCCTAGGACTCTAGGGATGAAACTGAGGTCTTGATTTTCACAGAGGAGTATGATGAAGTTTTATGGTGCGTGCATGTAATCTTGCATTTGCAAATACCTGAGTGCATTTTTCATGCACTATCAAGAGAGCTAACTGTTGGAGCATTTGCATATGAAAAGCCTCCCCCATACACAGATTGCCAGGTTCCAAGTTTTTCTAATCTAGAAAAGGTTCTACCTATCACATCTTTAGCTGAATTCAATTTTATTTCATTCTTTTTAAATTGAGAGAAAAAATTTAAAAAAGCAATCAGTGTACAAAAACCATAAAGCACTGGAATAGCTACCATGTTAGAGGTGTAAGTATACTTAATGTACCAATATATCCTAAATATTAATATTTTAAATTTTAAATCTGTATTTAGCAAAATTTTGCAGTTTTACAGAATATAGGATCTGCAGAATATTATGGGAGCTTTCACTAGTCTTTGCTTTCACTGGTTCTACTGAAAGTTGAGTATGAACATCTATTCTGATATAGTATGATATTGGGAGAGAAGTGAATCACAGGTCTTTTGCTCATATAGTCATTTCTATAGTTCAGTCACTGGCATCCCAGCAATGAAAGGAATCTATCCAAAGGTCAAATACAAATTACATTTATGTGTCCCAGAAAATACAACTTAGCATCTATTTTTAAAGTTTAATTTAAGATAGATATACAGTGTTCGGGTTTTTTATAAAATAAAATCTTTTATTCTACCGTTTACTAGGTATATTTATGTTTACATATTCAGTAAATTATTTCAATGGCTACTATTTTATCCAGCAACAGAAACCGTGCAAGAGACTTGCAGTGTTAAACCCCTGTACTGTGAACAGAGGTAGGAAGATAAAGATCCACACTTCTGTCAAGCAGGAAATGGGGAAGACATAGCACTGCTAACTAGTGGGTAGCATAGCCAAAAGACTGCATTTTGGAAAGAATTATTTCAGTCATGAATCTAGGTATCAGTTTATGCACCAGTGTTAAAAAACAAACGACAAAATAAAACAGAACCATAGAACCAGCTGTATTTTGAGAAGAGCTCAGCTTTTATTTATTTTCAAAATTCAGCTGTTTCTCTCCTTCTTTCTCTTACACACACACCTGCAAAAGTCAGCGCCCTTCATTTCCTTTTTTATTCCCAAGAACAAGGCTCATATGCCAATCACTTCTGAAAAATCAGTCTTTTCTCTTAGTAAGCTACACAAAAGCCGAGCTTTCTTACAGGCAATCCATATTGTGAAAGCTGAACATATTTGACAGGCTGCCCTGGAAACAGCTGTATCCCAGACTGTCATAAGCAAGGTTGTATTGGGCCATGAGCTTTCACTTTTATTGTCCCACCTTGAAATAAATGGTGCCTCCTTGGTATGCATGGCACTCCACCTTTCATACCCCACATCCATTTTGGCATGCAAACACTTGAACTACATAGACCTCCAACCATCCGGGAGCAGCCACCCGTCCCCCCGGGCTCACACACACCCCCGTGGTGTCTGTTGGGTCCAGCAGTTTCATGCCATGTCACAGCGGGGGATAACACACTGAGGAAGTGTTGTTGTGTCCACAAAACCAGGAACATTTCATACAGGTTTCTCCAATGCTAATTGAAATATTGACTTATAGACGTTGTCATTGCATGACACGGTTCAGTAGTAAACCCAGTGTTTTTCTCACAGATCAACAACAGCAGCAGCTTCCTTTCACTGAAATGGCCATACCCGAGTTACAAAACCAAGATATGAAATGGTAAGCTGTTTTAAATTATAGCATCAGAATTTCATCTCTACAACCAGGCTGTAACTTTTTCAAAACTAAAAATACTTTCGGCAGTGCCGCAGTTTCTATTTGTCCCAATGGCTTCACCCACTGAGGAACCAAAAACTAACATCGATAGTTTAATTTGTTAAGTATGCACATCTCTAAACTAATTACTCCAAAAGGCAAATTGCCAAGCCATTAAAAACCAATAAAAATAAAAAAAAACCCAAACACCATTCTATCTTTTCCTTCACTCTCTTCTTTGTTGCTCCATATGAAATTGGAAAAATAATTGGCAAAAATTTGAATATTGCAATAAAATTGATTACTGTGCCCATCACTATATGATAGCACAGATACAGTCAACATAGGTTTGTGAGAAATTCAAGGTGGCTTTTGTCCCTGGGGTATGCCTGCAGTGAGCCTGTGCTACCATGTGGGAGCTGAATAGTCCAAACCCTGGGCAGGGAAGAAAGCCGACTAGCCAGGAGTGCTGTCTTAGCTCAACTTCCAGTCCACACTGGAGCGAGAAGGACATCTGTGGAGCTACTCCTACTGTCCATTTCTGAACCTCATGGCACTTCTCTTCAGTTCTCTGGGATATGTGAAAGGTGTCATATGGCTTTATTCCTACAACCATGTCCTAGCACTTGACTGTATTAATATATTTTGTGCTTTTGGATTTAGGTTCTCCCACAGCAAGGGAGACAGAACCAGAAACCAGATTTTCTTTCTTTCAGCTCTAACTCTGCTGAGAGGAAATGGATTATTGCCGCTACTTGAATTATTTTTGGTTTATGATTGAACTGCGAATAGCTTTCAGAAAAAAAAGTCAAATATGTAAACACTTTGGAAAGAAAATGGCAATTGGGATTAGGAGTTTAATGATTAACAAAGAGGCGTCTATCTTTTTACATAGTTTCTTTAAATTTCTCATGTACATATAATTTGTGGAAACAGCATTTTGCACTCTGTCATTTTAACGAGAACTCAAAGGAAGAATTTGTTATCTTTCTTCTGGGAAGATACTGAAGAAAAGCTCACTGCAGTCAAATGCTGGTCTTTATTTGGATGTCAAGACTCTTAATATATGACATATATGAGCCTTCCTGGCCTTGTGAACAGGAGGCTAAAAAGGAAAAGTAGGGAACTGCTGGCTTACTCTTTCC
>NW_009204696.1:58262-72421 GCF_000690835.1 Fulmarus glacialis
CAGTAATTATTTCCTTCATCTTAACACCACGAGTCTCGAAATTCCATCCTGAACACACTTTTACTTTATCTGTAGCCTTAGATAATAATTGTTAACATGGCGACCAAAGGAAAGGACAGAGTCTTCCCAAATGGCACACTGAAAGTAAAAGAAATCCCAAATTATAGGTGTGCATTTGAGAAATCACAGATGTTCATACTGTAAAAGTTGAAGGGAAAATCCATTTGGCATAGGAAGCGTGGGCAGTGGAGCATGTCGTTTAGTTATACTAGAAACAGAATTAGTTGAAAAGAAGAGAACTGGTTCCTCGTTTACTCCTAGTATCTAAAATGTTTATACCTGAGAAATTGAAATTTAGCTAAGAGAGTTTTGCTGTTTTTTGGTTTTATCAAGTTTAGGCATTTATTCTTGTGTTAATACTTCTGCTTAAAGAAACAGTAATCAACTAAAGGAAAACTGTGTGTAGGGTTGTAAAATTGACATAGAATTAAGAATATTGTTGCTTTAACTACCAAGAAATAGGAAAAAACCCCACCATATTGGTAACATGATCCAAAAGCTGTAATGGTGGTGGGAAGAGACTGAGGCAATCAAGAAACAAAGGCAGTTCAAGTGCAAACTCATCCGCTCTGCTGTATGCACAAGATAATAAATATGACAAAAATTATTCTATAAACTTTGCTAAAAAGTCCACATTTAGCTAGTCTTACATGATCTAAAATATCCTTCATGAACATAAAAATGGCCTTTATGTGCTTTGCATATCTGTAGTCTTATCAAACACTTCAATAAACCGATTTGTGAGTACTATGATAAATCACAAAGTAAGACTAATTATACCTATACATTACAATGATTACCTCTTACTACCACCTCAGCAGTGGAGGAAAGTGGCATATCAGGAAGAAAGGAAAATACACTCAGTTATCATATATGCTCTAGAAACTCCATAACAGCAAACAGAAAGGAGCAGTAAACAATCACAGAGGATGAGAAATACCACAAAAACAAAGAAAGGAATAAAATATAAATATTTTTATTATTGAGCTATATCAAACTGGTCAAGAACATGAGCTATGAATATCCAACACAACCTCATGCTGTGATAAACTGACAACTCCTGCCAATCCCATACAAAAAATCCTCAACATAGATACAAAAACCATGTTTTAATTTGTCAACAATTGTTAAAGTGTGGATTTTGCAGCTCTGATCTTAGTGATCAGTAATACAATGTACTTGACCGGTGTCACTTTTTCCTAAATGTCGCCTTTTCTAACTTTGACACTGCTTCCAGTCAGTCCCGCTTACATCACGTTCAGGCTGAGCTCTCGGCATGTTCCTCCTGACTGCATGGATGCCCCTTGTGCTATGACTTTGCACATTTCCTAGCTGATCTCCTTTTAGTATCCTGCAAGATAAAGCCACTGACATGCAAAAACCAAACATGACTTATGTTCTCATAAGAGAAATGTCACAGATTATATATTGCTCTGTAATTTGCTGATGGTAAATGAATAATTACTTACTGTAGTCTTGAACATGTTACTACTGAAGATACTAATATTTCAAAATAGTTGCATAAATACATCCAATAATTGCATATTTTACTTTGTATGTAACAATTGTAACATTTAAATTGTTATCTGGGCCTGGTTTATATTTTTTTTCCAATTTTCCTTGAAAAATCTTTACATGTTCATTAATTTTCTCATGTTTAGTACCTGCCTTTGTGCATATTTTACTAGCTATGAATGTAGGAGATTTATATCCATCTCTGATTCCTATTCAATATAAAGAAAAAGTTAAGATGATGTAGGAAAATGATGTCTCTTGTCTCTCTAAAAATAGGTTCATCAGGGTGAATATTTACCTTCAACTATCACCAATAAGACCACCAGCAAAGTATGTAAATTTGGAATAAATAAGCGCTCTGACTATTTTTGCAGGAAATGATTATTTCTAAAAGATTTAATATACAAATAAGAGCACAGAACCTAAAATAGGAGATTTTGAGAAAGAAACAAGGGAAGGCCTGAGCTAATTAGTCTTCATGGGGATATTTAATGAAAGAGAGGCCAACTGATCTTCTACAGAAGACAGAGAATACCCAGATACACTTGAGGTACCTTAGATCAGCTGTAACATGGCTGTAATGTTCACATGACCTTGACTGAGAGGATGATAATTCTTTTGTCTGTTTATCATACAAAGTGGTGCTGAACGAGAAGAAAACTGGAAGAAGAAACATGAAACAAGAAAGAGGGCATAGCACATGCAAACTCATAGACTGGGGCCTTGACAAACCTCCTGTAAAAAAGATTCTGCTTGGTAAAGAGATTATTTACTTTTTCCTAAAAATGTAAATGGGATCAACTGATCTTAGCAGTAACAATTTAAAAACAGGTGTCTTATTTATAACACTTGTTTTACCTTAACCTGTTTTTTAATCTATGCATCCCTGAATTTCTGCTCATAGCTATGAAATTAGACAATTTTGTGCATGTTGCCAGAAACCGTATCTCTCGGGAAAGAAAGAGCCAACAGTCTTGGACCGTCAAGATTGTCCGTATAAAAGGCTTTGACTAGCGAGTTCTCTTCTGTAATATTTATTGCTTGCATATTCAAATCCTCCCCATTAACAGCAGCAATTAATAGCAGAGTATAAATATCATGTTTAAAGGATCCAAACTGTCATTTGTTGCTATAACTTTAAAACACAAAATGGCTAGGTATTCAGGTTAATCCAAAAGTAGCTATAACAATGGCAGAAGTTATAATTAGGCAGAACTCAGCCTGTTTGCCATTGTATTACACAAAGCTCTTGCTGTTGCTACTAATAATTGAGTTGCTTTAGTTTACAAAAGGCAAACATTGAAAGAAATTTGTTATGAATAATATAAGCTTGTTATCCTTACATATTAAAAATATACAGCTTTTTCAAAACCCGTAAACCACTTAGAGTATTACTGCTCCACTACCTTTCTTCAGTACTGCCATTTGCAAAGAACATCATAAAAGCAAGTATCTGTAACTCTTTTCTTGAACTTGTCCTAATATAATTTTAAAACAAGAAAAAAAATTAAAGAAGAAGTAAGAATTCATCGTAGTTGCAAAATCATGATCCTGAGAAAAAGCCAAAACCAATCAACTGTATGAAGTGTTGGCTGGGAGAAATTTGAAACAATGTGAAAATATTCTATTGATAGATTCTGCCCTCAGGGAAACTTGATTTTGTAAAGTCACTGAAACTGAAGAGGATGGCAAACAATTTGCAATATACCAGCAATCTACCCTTCTACTGCAAATAACCTGAAGAAAGTCACATCACAGTTAATTTCTTAGTTAAACCCAGTTATATCTAATTTCAAATTTCTAGCATGGCAATTAATTAAAAATGTTGCACTTTTATCTCTCAACACAACTTGCTATGCTAAATGAGATATCTGCCTTCTGATCACAGAAATAACAATTGTATGGTACAGGCATACAAAAAAAAGGTTTTGCATAGGAAAAAGGTTTTGCATAGTTTGACTCCCATGTTGGTGTCAAATTGTACGACTTAATGTAATGACTGTGTTATTTCTAAGCAATTTGGATCTCTGCTGGTAGGATTAAGCAAGCCAGAAGGAGCTTCTGAGGCCATCAACACAACATTGACTAAAGGCAGAGATCAGGGGAAGAGGAGAGCTGCGATTTGTGGGATACAGGGGAGCCGCTGTCGACTCCCATCCATGAACTGAGAACACTTCCCCCTCTCCCATTTAAGTTATGAAGTGATGCACAGGTCTTACTTTCTCATCTTTCTCCTTCCTCTTCCACATCTCTAATACTTCCCAATAGTGCAATGCGGTTCTCAAAGGAGGAATCAAATGGTCTTCCAAACCCAAGGACAGATGCATAGCAAATTCCTCGCCTCTGCTGCTACATCATCTCTGATTAAATTCATAGCTGACCCAGAGCACCCATCTGTAAACACTGGTGAACTGGTAAACACTTTACTCCTGAGATGAAGACTCCTTTACCTCAAATGGACTCCCCATGAAAACTGTCAGCATGCCCCAGAAAAACTTCTGTCCTCAGAACTTCACTGGAACTCCAGAAAGGGATAGTATTTGTTCAGAAAGAGCATCTGAGTGTATCTGCTTGGAGACCTGATAGAGGATTTTGTCTTCTGCAAGGGGAGTGTTTATCATAGGTGGCTTTGTTCAAATGGGAGAAACTGCATTACCCTGGAAGCACATGGCCCATAATAAACACCTTGTACGGGGATTCTGGTGATAAATACTGTCAGCACATATCTGCTACAACGGGGATATCTTCTTAAGCCCCAGCTAGCAATCAGCTTAGTTCCGATACAGAGGGATTAATATATTCACAGGATTTTGTACCAGCAAGTATAACTAGAAATGGCACAAACTGGACAATAAATCAGCCACAAAACATGGATATATATATCTATATATATCTTCATTCATTTAGAGATGGATAGAACAAAAAGAACATTTCTGATCTTCTTTTGTATTAACATAACCATGTGTTTTGCTTTTAAAAAAAATCTACAATTTCATTTCCATACAAATCCATACAAACTTTTGGAAGTATAGAACCAAATTTTTTAGTAATCTACAGTGGTTATAGTCAAACTTTGTTTGCATCTAACCTCTGAGGTGTCAGTTTGTTGAACAGCCTAGTTTGGTGCTAACCAACTTAGCACTAAGCACAGTGTATACAGATTTCAGGGTACATCCCCAATACTTAACAATTTTAAAAGATTAAGAATATTACCTATGACCCTTTTTACAAGCAGAGAAGGATTAAGCTGTGTTTATGTGGGTTGTTTATCATCCAGATTGGCCTTTTGCTTTTTTGGCTAATGCTGACGGGTTTAGCACGTGAGCTTCGGTGATAATCATGAACTTCACCATCACCATACATATCCAGGGCCTGACAGTTTTAAGATCTGTCACAGAGACTTGCGTTCCTAAATCCAGGGGACTCACAGTTCTATTTCAGTGAGAAATTTAATAGCGACACTTATCAGGATCATGGTGAACACCAACATTACATTTCTTAAAGGAGTTTAAAATTAAAATTTTTGAAGAAACATATTTCTTCTGTGCATGAGCAGAAGTAATACCTGGCAAAGGCCACATGCATTCAGTTTTGATTAAAACATGCATCAAGCTAATTACTCTTTCACACAGGCTTATCAATGTCCTTGTTTAATACTCTCTGCTTTCCTGATCAGACTGATTCAACAATCAAAATAATTAACCAGCTTTGTGGCAAATCAAATTTATACAGCTGTGGAAATGAAACAGGTGTGACCTGCATGTATTCTTGGCTGGTCTCTTGTCATGGGGCTGCAGTCTCATTTTTTATTTAAGTAGTTGTACATCACAAGATAAGGCTATGATTTGTGTGTCAAGGAAAAAAATAATGCTTGTTGTGTACCACACCTGAACAATATTGGTGCACTGATAATGAAAGTAAGATGCCAGAAGGAGTAACACATGTGTGTTGATGAAATCAGGGGGCATTAATTAGACACACAATATTTAAGACTATGTAGCAGCCTAACATGCCATAAAATTAAGGGCATGATAAATAGCAGGTTGATGGCACATCAGGAGAAAACTGGTGAAGTTATGCTCCATAATTAATGAATCCCTTCAGAGTACAACTTTCTTAGGCCTTATAAATATCACCTGAATTACTGAAGTAGCTTTGAAATCGTTCCACTGGGGAAATTAATTAAAATTGATGAAAGACGTATAGGAGATATAGCTATCTTTAGTATTTCTGGGTTCATTGCAACCTGCTGAGTTTCCAGCTGTTTGAGCTATATTTGAGGTAGAATCATAGAATCATAGAATCATTAAGGTTGGAAAAGACCTCAAAGATCATCAAGTCCAACCGTTAACCCAACACTACCATGCCCACTAAACCATGTCCCTAAGCGCCTCATCTACACGTCTTTTAAATACTTCCAGGGATGGTGACTCCACCACTTCCCTGGGCAGCCTGTTCCAAGGCTTGACCACTCTTTCAGTAAAGAAATTTTTCCTAATGTCCAGTCTAAACCTCCCTTGGCGCAACTTGAGGCCATCTCCTCTCGTCCTATCGCTGGTTACTTGGGAGAAGAGACCAACCCCCACCTTGCTACAACCTCCTTTCAGGTAGTTGTAGAGCGCAATGAGGTCTCCCCTCAGCCTCCTCTTCTCCAGGCTAAACAGCCCCAGTTCCCTCAGCGGCTCCTCATAAGACTTGTGCTCCAGGCCCTTCACCAGCTTCGTTGCCCTTCTCTGGACACGCTCCAGCACCTCAATGTCCTTCTTGGAGTGAGGGGCCCAAAACTGAACACAGGATTCGAGGTGCGGCCTCACCAGGGCCAAGTACAGGGGCATGATCACCTCCCTACTCCTGCTGGCCACGCTATTTCTGATACAGGCCAGGATGCCATTGGCCTCAAGCTGAAGAGGAACATAGCAGAAGTAATATAGATTTATAATCTTTCATTAAGTCAGCTTGTGCTGTTCCAGTTTTGTGAACATTTTTTTCTTCATAAAGACAAAAAAAAGAGCACACTGTGCATATTACCCCCAAATCCTCTCAGTGAGATCACTGTAAGTGTGTGATATCCTTCCAAGGAAAAAACAGGGATGTTGTTTCTGTTTCCAAGACTGGATTCAACTTTGTTTTCACAGAGTCAAGAGGGGAACTGTTACTTCTCCAAAATGCAAGTTTCTGGCCACAATAGCATAATGCTTTCAGTATAGAATGGAACTGAGCTCCATTTCCTCTCTTCTCCACCATTCTCTCTTTTTGCTTACACCTGACCTACTTGTTGTAAGACACATAAAAAGAAGTGCAAATTAATGCACAAATGATCAAACAGCATTTAATTATACAGGATAGTTTTGAAGAAATAAATGACAAATAGTTGCTTTGTTGAAGTAGCATAAATAGAAACAGATTGTAACTAAGAGAGTAAAATAAAAGCACGTTTGAGGTACATGCTCTATATCTTACCGGAGTTATAGAAAAGTTGTGAATGATGCAATTCAATGGGAGGGATCTGGGACGAGGCTTGCTCCGGTTCTGAGGCTGATCTTTAATGAGCTTGTTCTACCATTACCTTTGATCATTAAGAATTTAGACTCAAACCCAGAGATCACAGCCTCGGGCAATATTCTATTTATATAGCCTACAACTGTGAACCTCTCTATAGAACATTTCAATGATCTTTATTATTATTACTGGTGTTATTTTTAACAAGTTAGTAAGGACACACAATAATTTCTCTGATTTCTAGAACTTTCATTCATTGTTGGACAATCCTTCAATATATCACACTGACTCTGCCATGACAGCATTAAATGGAAAGAAAGATCACTAGTACATTTGACTCTAGTAACTCCATCAAAAGACCACTAAATATTCTTTTTAAAAATCTTCACCTTGATAGGATGGTATTAAATCCTTTGAACTTCAATACAACATGAACTCTGTCATAACCCATTTTGTTCTCATCTCATATTTTCTAGAGCCCAGAGCACCACGTTCATGCATTGTCACATGAAGTGTTAAATTACATTAATGTCCTAATGTTTCTGAATAATTTATGTTTAGAAAATTTATAATATAACAGTGATCAGTATGAGTGTATTCCAAATGGGTTATAGCATCCCTTAAAAAACCACTTATGGCAGGGTTTATAAATTGGCTGTTTAATTTGCATTTGTTTGAAGCGCAGCCAAATATGTGGTTATTAAAAAAAAACATTGCTTTCGTCCTTTACTAAATGTATTTTAAGCTGATTTGGCTGGTGGCTTTTCAGAACTGAAAGAATGAAAATACATACACACGCTTTTCTGCTGTTTTTTAATGCCCGTCTGATAAAAGACACAAAACTGACTTGCCAACTTTATTTTACCTCTATTGGGTGAAGAGAGACCAAACTGGGGGACAGATCTTTGAAGATTCAGTTAATGTCTAGCAACAACCCATGCCTCTTAAAAAGCATCAATCTTTTGTACAGTACATTCTTAAGGCCTGACTACATAATTTCCCGAGAAGGATTGCCTAAAATATTGCATCTCATAATATACTATTTCACAAATTCTTTTTTGCAATGAAACAAGTTGTCTGCCAACTATGTAAATGCAACTCGGCTTCTGCTGCTGACAAGATACTTACATGGACTAAATTAAAGGATCCAGGTGTGCTTTTGAGCACAAGATGTAGTTGCTTTCTTGCCAACATCCCAGCTCCCTGCTGGGGAGAACTCCAGCGACATCCTCACTTTTGCCCATTCCTAGACTCTACTTGCCACAGAGGAAAACCTGAGTATGGAGTTGGGTGGGACCATCACGTCCTTACCTAACCTAGATCCTGGGGAGAAATGACTTCAGAAATCAGTTTAAATGCTGGCTTAGTGTGTATTCACATCTACATATATCAACAATAATAGCCTGGAAGATTGTTTACATACGAAATAGATCCTGGACTTTTTAAAAAGTCACAGATGGGAAAATCAGATTTCTTGGGAGACTAAAGTGCGTTTTGATGGTGCAATATCAAAGTCTCTAATAACTCCAAAACATTAATGCTTAATGGCTGTGTGGTAGCTTGTGTGTAACAACAGTTGCTGTTTGTATTAATTTTTCTCAGTAAACCGCTACAGCAAATGGTAGTAAATTGGACACTTTTATGGCAGTTTCAACAGGCTCCAACCAAGGAGCTGAAAAAACAGAATAAGCGGGCATTCACTTGCAAGACATTCCCTTCAAATCTGAGTTAAATACCAAAGGAAGGGCTCCTGGGGCATGTTACATGTCTGTTTTCTGTGAACACAATGTGTAGGACAACATAATTGTCACTCTTTTCTAAGCAGTAAAGCCTTGATTCCACACTATTTCAGTCAATGTGAATTTTGCCATTGATCTCAGTATTGCATTACCAAAACTTTAAATTCATATAAAAGTAATCAATAAAACAAAAAGAACACCTGGAGGAGACGTTCAAAGGCAAAAATGTTGTTAAAAGCCTGCTTGCTGGAACTGACTTTCATCAGAGATTAGCTGGCAAATGGTCACTGGACATTTTTCCCTTCTACTCTCTGATGCATGTCCTAAATTCTGCAGACAGCCATGGATAGCGTATATCACTTACATGGAACCTAACTATGCACAGAATACCTTTGTTTTTTAACTGCATTAAATGAGTCAGAAATAAGTTATAATGGGAAATGATATTTATCAGCCACTTGCCTTTAATTTTAAATTCTCAACATACAACACTTGTTCATCATGTTCCTGGGTTATAAATTCCTGGCAGGAATAATGTTACATAAGGGAAATGTAAACCTCTGCAAAAATTGTAAGCCAGTTATACGCATTATTTTTATTTTTTTTCCCCATTTATCTGCATTTCTGTTTATATACCTACAACTTCTTTTGAAAGTAAAATTTTTTGTAGACAATTTACATGCTTCAAGTTGCCTATTTGAGCTATCAGGATCTGTAGACAATAACTGACCATATAGTAAAATATGGATAATTCTACGGCAGATCTCTTTTTTTTTAATATGTACAGTACATTCTGTAAAAGTAGGTTTTAAATTCAAGTGTAAACATGTTCTCCAACATTAATAATAGTATTTCTGGCTAATCAAATATTTTGAAAACTGAATTCTACTAAGCATTCTGAGTTAACATAATAATGTGCATATATATTCAGGCAAAGGTAAAGAAAAGATGTAAAAATCATGCTAATAAATTTTTATGAAAAGGAAGAAAGAAATCAGATTTCACGGTGACCGCACAAACATTTGCAGTGTGGAAATTCATGGGCAGGTCCATCTGATATAATCTGCATTTCATGAGATATTCTCCTTCCTTCATTTTTTAAAAAGACCCTGGTCAAAGCATAAATCCAACTTATTATAAGAAGAGAATATAAAAGATTTTGTGGTAACTTTCAAAATCTTGCTAGCATTGCTATCACAATGTTAATTTGGAAAAAAAGATTTTTCAATTAATCACTGAAGGGATTATTCTCACATACAGGAGATACTTCATAAAAACACATATATTAATATACCTCTGTAAACTAAAAATAATTTATCGTCTGGGATTTTTTGGTCAAGTATAAGGAAAATGTGTCTGAATAACAGGAAAATCAAAAAGAACCCAAGTACGCTCATTTTGAACATGAGTGTTTACAAACAGCTTGTCTGTAACAATCAAGATTTACTACACATTCACACAAAATATCTGTAACATATACAATAATTTCTGCAAACATGCTCAGAAAACTTTTTATGCAAGATTTTATAAAAAATTACAAATCATTGTATGTGCACGATTACTCTCAAACTATTACAGAAGGCACTGGTGGCTGTATGCTATCCACTCATTGCATGCACCTAGCTACTCACTAATGAACCTGCTTTAAAAAAAGTTTTCTTTCCTGCTTGTGGCATTTGCATCAGATAATCACTGTCAAGTGCAACATAGTATGTGTGGTACATCACAGGTTACTTATATATCAAAATATACATTACTGGGGACTGTGATACTTGTAGACTGTTCTTCCTAGAAAACTGATCAGTGAGCACCAAACAAGGATGTAAGGACAATGGCAAAAGGCTTGACGAATTTTCTGCTCTCATGAAAGGAATTTGTAGACAAACATATCTTAATGCTTGAAAACTATTTTAATTTAGGGGAATATCAGAGTAAAGAAAAAAGTGCTAGAGCTAGATCCATACTGGCATGGGTCTATCCTTATAAGACTTAGTCCTCATCAAATATGTTAAATGGAAGATATAAAATGACACCTAGTGGGAGGGCCAATCAAATCAGTACTTAGTGCACCAGAAATGCAATCATAATGTATGTTTCTGTTTCTCAGGACAGGCGTCTCATTTTACCAGTGACCAGTACTAAATCGCTGAGATTCTCTTTGGCTTTTAGTTCATCCACTGAGGGCAAGGCGGAAGGTACCTCCCTTACCCTACCACTCTCCCCCTGAATTTTTTTTTTTTTTAAATGATAGACTCTAAGTTTAAAAAAAAATCTTCCCTTCAAAAAAGGTAGCTCATAAAATGGAAAGATCATTTTCAGAATAATAAACAAGACTGCTGAGTGTTGAGACTCTCTGGCATTAGGTTTCAGTTCTGTGCTGATAGCACATGTTGCCCTGCAGTAACACAATAAAAATATAGCAAAAACAAAGTGTTGCAAATAGCTGTGCAAAACCTTCAGTGAGTCCTAAGGAAATAATATCTGAACGCAAGCAGTAAAATCAGGCTAGAAGGTCACACCTAGACCCAGCTTTATGACAGACCTGGAGGTGAACCAAAATCAGCAATAGAATTGCCTTTGGAAACAATTAATAAGACAAATACCAACAATTTGGAGAACAATGGGTGTTCTTTTTAAAGAATTACAGTTGGATGATTTTCTAGGGCAATTTCTAACTCACCAGGGTCAAAAGAAGTCTTATAATACAGTATGGATCCATTATTTATTTATTTATTTATTTATTTATATGTTTTTGGTGAAAAGCAGCCCTAGGCAGACTTTGTTTTGTGGGAAGTTCAAGAAAAAACAAAGAATAGTTTGTAGAGATCACTGCAGGCTTCTGCAAAGGGCAATGAGGAAGAGATGCCATCTTAGATTTAAGCAGGGGCAGAAAAATCTATAACCATAATCCACAACATAAACTGACAGTGCAGCCTATTTTTCAGAATGTTTAACACACTAATAACTGAAGAAAATAGAAGAAATGAGGTGGAACAGAGGAAAACAGAAATTTAAGGCCAAAATGTGAGCTCTTCAAAATTAAAAATGTGATGCTGAATGCTCCATAGATAGGAGCTGGAGTCTAAATATTGATCATATGTGCTCACAGTCTTCATTGTAATGCCACTGTAATGTACCTGAGATCTTTTTCCCTTCTGGGCTGTGTATGGAGGGAGGAGGGGGAATGATTCCAAAGTAACATACAGAAATGTTTCTGGATTTTACTGTTGAAGAATCTCAAAGATGAAACTGCTGAAAAAATTCTGGACTTTATGTAGCATTTAGGTCTTCACTAATGCTTCACAACCAGTAAATATCCCTTTAATGGTTTATCAGATTTTGGATAGTAATTTGAGAGACTTGAAAGGTATTTTTTAAAACTTCATAATTTTTTTCCTTGTGAAGGTGTCAATATGCACATACTGTGCTTGGTCTTATCACTGGTTAAAGCTGGAGGTATGTCACTGAAACATTTATTAAAAGTCCTCTGCTTTTTTCATTTTGTATATTTAATTTCATAATAAACACTTTCAGTGATTTATTGAGAAAAGATTGCACATGTCAGAAAGATTGGGGTTTCAGCCTGTCAATAGTTATGGTTATGGAAAGAGGCAGAGATGCAGGTTTTGTCTGAAGTTAAGACCTGTACTGGAGGTAGGATGGAGGTGTTCTCTCTTGCTATGTTCCTACATAGAAAGTACATGAAAGGAAACAAAAAAATCAGGTCGGCTATGCAAACAAAAAAAAGTGTGTTTAAAATGAGGACTTGTACTGCTTACATATGCAGTCATGCAAGTCCTTTATTTGAAAAAGTTGGTACTTCATATAAAAATAAGCAACAGCAGATTTTCCATTAAGAGAACAGATTCTTTATGTTCTGAGCCCCCTGAGGATTTTTCTCCTTTTTCTGAGTAGACAAGTAGATGGCACTGCTACAGCAATGTACAGAGATTTTAATAGAGGAAGGCTGGAGTCCCTTCAAGATTTCCAAAATTTTATAGGTTTTATGACAATAATACTCTTTTCAACTTGCACATATACTGTAAGGTTTGAATAGATACTTTGTAATCAGGTCCACAGTACATGTTTAAAAGAGACTTTTTAAAATAGATGAGCAATCTGGATTCAAAATCTAGATGATGGAGAGGAGAAATTGCAAGTACTTTTAGTAAATTATCTCTATGACTGATTACACTCAGAAAATGTGTATCTTAACTTAGCCTGCAGTCATCTAACTTTAGGTTCTAACCACTGGACTTCTGTTTGCTCAGTTTAAGGGGCAGAATAGTCTCTCTATATAGATTGCTTTAGACTGATTATCTTCAACCTGTTGATTGTTATCTTAATAAACTTCACTTTTTAAAGCTATTGTTAGTTTTCCCAGATCTCAGGTCATTACTGGGGTGCAGATCCAGAACTTGTAAGTTTTGATTCCTTGTAGAAGACTAACCAACATACGGTAAGTGTTGTTTCACTAATGATAAATTGTGTTACTGATAAACATAGCAACATTTGCTGCCAGCCTGAGCAGGGCTGAAAGCTGGAATTCTATGCGTGCATTAAAACCAGTATTACATTTATATTTCGGATATCTTCTTAGTTTTCAATGACCTTTCAAATACAAACTTTCAATGGTGTGGTACATTCATTTGCTAATTCCCCTAATACACTTCAAATCACATAATCCAAATTACATAATTTGCATATGTTCATCATTTTTAATAATTCCCTTTTTATGATCCTTAACAACAGCTGATGTATTTTTATGAGATCTCCCTAGCTTTCCAATTATTCTTTTTGTCAAACGTGGTATATTGCCCACTACTCTACTAACTTATGCAAAATAAAGTAACCCCTCCCAACATTAGAACCATAACCTTTTTAATGAAACCAAAGCTATTATTAAAGTTTTTTTCTGTCCTAAATTTCTCCTCCATAAAACTGATATGACTGGTTGAATTTCTTTGTTATGTTCTCCATCTGCATTTCAGATGTTCTGACTTCTGCTCTCAGACAATTTTTTTAGAAGTCACTTCTGAATCTGTACTTGCACTGTTTATTTCTTTCTCTCCCTTTTTCAAGATAAACTGTAAGTTCTTGATTCCCCAAGCTTTCCTTCTCACTTTTAGTATTTCCTCCCAGCATTTACTCTACAGGGACAAAATTTCTACTTTTCTTCCTGAGGCAGACTCCCACCAAGCAGTGGGGAGCATCACGTGAGTTTTGCATGTAGAGTTTGGTCAGACTATTAATCTCTCAAAAGATGCTTTTTGAAACAATTACCTTTCAATACTTTTCATTCACTTGTACAGAAGCTGAAAAAACATAGAATCATAGAATCATAGA
>NW_009204697.1:0-331 GCF_000690835.1 Fulmarus glacialis
AAGTTGAAGTCCCCCACAAGAACAAGGGTAGCCGTTGTCAGACTTCTGCCAGCCTCTTGTAGAATGCTTCATCTGCCTTTTCATCCTCGTTAGGTGGTCTATAACAGACTCCCAGCAGGATATCTGCCTTGTTGGCCTTCCCCCTCACCCATAAGCACTCCACCTTATCATCACAGTCATTGAGCTCTATGCTATCGAAACACTCCCTAACATACAGGGCTACCCCACCGCCTCTCCTTCCTCGCCTGTCCCTTCTGAAGAGCTTATAACCATCCATTGCAGCACTCCAGTCATGAGAGTCATCCCACCATGTTTCTGTGATGGCGACTAA
>NW_009204697.1:1311-56787 GCF_000690835.1 Fulmarus glacialis
CCTGAGCTGGGCTATTGATTTCGCCCCCAATATTGGCATGCCACCCGTAGGTTCATCTCTAGTGAGCCACTCACAAGTAGGCTATGACTGGTCACCTTGAGAAGTAGGGCTTTGGCTGGCTGGCTGACATCAAAGACAGCTCTAAGTAGGCTCTGTCTAGCTGGCTAGTGAAGTAGGGCACTGGCTGGCTAGCTGGGGTCCAAGAGGGCTCTAAGTAGGCTCTGTCTGGCCAGGTGTGGTCCAAGAGGGCTGTAAGTAGGCTCTGGCTGGCCATCTGGTGTCCAAGATGGCTCTAAGCAGGGCTCTGGTTGGCTGGCTGGGGTTGAAGAGGGCTCTACGTAGGCTCTGGCTGTCTGGCCAGGGTCAACGAGTGCTCTGAGTAGGCTCTGGCTGGCCGGCTAGTGAAGTAGGGCTTTGACTTGCCAGCTGGGGTCCAAAAGGGGTCTGAGTACACTGTGGCTGGCCGGCTGGGCTCCAGGAGGGCTCTAAGTAAGCTCTGGCTGGCTGGGGTCAATGAAGTCTCCGAGTCGGCTGTTGCTGGCCAGCTAGCGAAGTAGGGCATTGGTTGGCCGTCCAGGGTTAAAGAGGGGTCTGATTAGGCTCTAGCTGGACTGTTAAGGAAGTAGGTCTTTGACTGGCTGGCTGGTGTCCAAGAGGGCTCTGAGTAGACTCTGTCTTGCTGGCTCAGGAAGTAGCACTCTGGGTAGCTGACTGGGTTCCAAGAGGAGTCAGAGTAGGCTCTGGCTTGCTAGCCGGGGTCCCAGAGGACTCTGATTAGGCTCTGGTTGGCTGGCTAGGGCAGTAGGGCTCTGACTGGCTAGCAGGGATCCGAGAGGGCTCTAAGTAGGGCTCTGGCTGGCCGGCAGGTGGAATTAGGCTCTGGCTGTCCGGCCAGGGTCAATAATCCTCTGGTTGTCTGGGCAGGGGAAATAATGCTCTATCTGGCCCACAGGGGGAATTAAGGTTCTGTCTGGTCCGCTGGTGTAAAAAAGGCTCTTCCTGGGTGTCTGGTGAAATAAGGTTCTGACTGACCGGCTCCAGGGAGAGCCCCTGTCTGACTGGCTGGTGGGAGTTAGGCTCTGGCTGTCCGGCCAGGGTCAATAATCCTCTGGTTGTCTGGGCAGGGGAAATAATGCTCTATCTGGCCCACAGGGGGAATTAAGGTTCTGTCTGGTCCGCTGGTGTAAAAAAGGCTCTTCCTGGGTGTCTGGTGAAATAAGGTTCTGACTGACCGGCTCCAGGGAGAGCCCCTGTCTGACTGGCTGGTGGGAGGAAAACACATGTTTCTTTGGCTTAGACACAGGGTCAGTTCAGGTCACTTAATGTGTGTCTATCTATGCCACATGTAAATGATGATTTTTTTGTTCTTTTTTAGGTAAAATCCTAGATCAGTTCTAAATATTACAAGATTTTAAAGCCTAAAAGAAATACGCAAGACTCTTATGAACGTCCCATGGATGGCCATGACCATCTCACATACAAGTTTTAAATTGTGAAGACTTTAATTTTGCAACTTGACAGTGTCCCTTAAAAATGAACAGGACTTTATTTGTATAGAACATTATGGAATTCTTTAGATATCAGAGCAAATACCTACAGATTAAGAATGATATCAGAGTTGATGGTTCTTGAGCCATTTTATACCACTCAATTGAAAATACAGGGAGCTATAACCTCAAGCTTAATAAGGTCACTTTGCACTGATGGAGAAGGAGAGCTTCAATTTTGTATTTTATCAGAAAACAAATCCACCTCTGTATGATAACAAGCCTGATGGGCAAATGAGCTGATTGACCCTGAGTCCCCATTGACTTCTGTGAGAGTTAAAAGCAGTGGTCCTCTTGAACTCAACATTCAAAACTTTACTGGCAAAAAATTGGTAAGTGAATGTCCTGGTTTTGACTAGGATAGAGTTAAATTTCTTCCTAGTGCTATGTTTTGGATTTAGTATGAGAAGAATGTTGATAACACTGATGTTTTCAGTTGTTGCTAAGTACCCTGCTAGTCAAGGACTTTTCAGCTTCCCATGCTCTGCCAAGTGCACAAGGGATTGGGAGGGAGCATAACCGGGACATCTGGCCCAGCTGGCCAACGGGGTATTCCATAGCATGTGACGTCATGCTCAGGATATAAATAAGAGGCATAATCCAGGAAGTAGCGATCGCTGTTTTGGGTTGGGTTCGGCGAGTGGTGAGCAATTGCATTGTGCATCACTGATTTTCTATATTCTATCATTATTATTATTATTATTATTTTCCCTTCCTTTTTTGTTCTATTAAACTATCTTTATCTCAATCCACAAATTTTACTTTTTTTCTAATTCTCCCCCCCATCCCACTGCAAGGTGGGGAGTGAGCGTGCGGCTGTGGTGTTTGGCTGCCTGCCGGGTTAAACCACAACAGTGAAACAATAAAAATAGCTCGAAACAAGTCTTGTGTATTGCAGATAAGCTGTGCTAAATACCAAATCCAAGCATGATGAAACAACACTGAAAAGATCTTACCTGTATTATCCTGCTTTAGGATTTATCAAAATAGGAACTCAAAATTAAGTACGGCTAAGGCAACACCAAATTTTCAGTATTAAAAGGAGAAATCTTAGACGCACACCGATTAGGCTTTAAGTCTTGTCATTTTACCCTTAAAAAAACATATGCAGATAGACTGCTTGTTTCACCAGCAGACAGATGCTACTGATTAAATCCAGGACTAGCCCAGGAAGCACCATGTAGAAGCCTCCATTTCTCTGTAAGTGAACATAAGTCTTTGGTCTGCCATAACTCAGAATATACACATGTGAGCACTCGCAGCAAAGAACCTGTTAACTGGCTTGAATTTCACCACACAATTTTACTAGGCATTTGGGGGAGACTGTGAGATTTGTTTTTCTCCTTAGCTACTCTCACCTAATTTAAAAGAGATTAGCCAAAGGGTAACATTTTACAATAGCAGTATTGAGAAAGATTGACTGTCTTACTTTAGAACTTTTCAAATTTCTGTAAATTATTTTTTAAGCAGTGGTTAACTAAGCAAGAATTTAAGTATAGATCTCTAGATATTGAAATACAGTTAATAAAACTGCATGCTCAAAATTAAAAAGAAGGTAATGTTATTAAAATGCAAAGGGGGGGGAAATCTGCTTTCTTCACACTTGTTCTCCCAATATTTATTGAAAATGATACAAAATAGTAAACATTTTTTTCACTCTCCAAAATGCAGATTTTCCTCAAAAAGAAACGAAAAATGTATTCATGCTACACATACACGGGAAAACCAGCAAAATGCAAGCATACAATTTCAAATAAAAATACTTCTTTTAAAATATTTTTGTTTCTTTTTGTGATCCGTTCTAGTATTTATCTATTCTTAGACTGGACCCCCTAGAATATAAAATTTTGCTGTGGGAAATGTTGCTGCACAAAAGCTGCAATGCTGTTAGAGCAGAAGTAGTTTTCATTGTGCATTCTTTTCCTACTGGTTTACCTTGGTGAGTAACTCAGTTATTATCTTGGGCTTTTGGCTTTAGAACTGGGAATGGAAATTTCATGAATTTACAGCACATAGCGAACTGCTATTAAAAAACTACAGATTTAGGGACTCCAGTGGCATATGAAGGTTGCCTGGTAATAAGAAACAAACGAAAAAGTCTATCGTCTTTGAGCTCTTTTCATGAGAGTGGAGGGAGCTAAGGTCTTCACCATCCTCCTGGTTCTTCTATGTATTGAGTAAGCATGCCCATGTGCCAAATTTCTGGCAGGGAACAGAGCTCAAAGTTGTTCAGGAAGCAATAATTATTTTGGGGTGCATTAAACATAGTATAACCAGCCTCACTTTGAGTACTATGTGCAGTTCTGGGCCCCACAATTTAAGAAGGATGTGAAGGTCCTTGAATCGTCCAGAGGAGGGCAACAAAGCTGGTGAAAGGGCTGGAAGGCATGTCCTATGAGAAGTGGCTAAGGACTCTGGGTTTGTCTAGTTTGGAGAAAAGGAGGCTGAGGAGTGACCTTGTTGGTCTCTACAGCTTCCTGAGGAAGGAAAGTGGGAGAGGGAGGTGCTGATCTCTTCTCCCTGGTATCCGGTGATAGGACGCATGGGAATGGTTCAAAGCTGCACCAGGGGAGGTTTAGACTGGACATTAGGAAGCATTTCTTTACCGAGAGGGTGGTCAAACACTGGAACAGGCTTCCTAGAGAGGTGCCTAGAGAGGTGGTTGACACCCCAAGCCTGTCAGTGTTTAAGAGGTATTTGGACAATGCCCTTAATAACATGCTTTTGCTTTTGGTCAGCCCTGAAGTGGTCAGGAGGTTGGACTAGATGATTGCTGTAGGTCCCTTCCACCTCAACTATCTTGTCCTGTCCTGTCCTATCCTATCCTATCCTATCCTGTATAAAAATTATGGTAGATTTTGACAAGTCTACGTAAAATCTCCTGATGGCAAATCTCTCCTAAAAAGTACTTTTAATATTAGTAAATTGCTGTTACAGCTTTCAATTATACTACTGGATTTTACATCAAAAAAAGAAGGCTATTGTGTTCTCAAATGCATGGAGGTCAAGCGTTATTTAATGGCTTTAGAGAACTCTGGGAGGGTCATATATGAAGATATGCTGTAAGGTGTCAGACTACTTTTTGTCAAGTCAGAAAACAGTCACTGAATTTGTACTCTCTGTAAGGACAATATAATCGAATTTTCAGAAAGCGTGTCATGAAGAGTTTTGGGTAATCATCCAAAATTTACTTTGATCATCCTAATAAGGAAACTCCATCTTTGAAAAGATTTCTAAATCAAGACATACTTTTTCTCTGCTTTCCCTTTATTCATGAATTGAATGGACTTGTATTTTATCTCAGGTTGCCGGCTTAGCTTCTGTATCCTCCTTCCACAAAAGGACGTTGGAATTTCACATTCAGGTCTACCCAGTCTCCCTTTCCCCACCTTGCTTCATGGGATCTGGCACTAAATTGTAAAGTGTTTATTAATTTCATTGCTTAATGTGAGAACTTGCAACATTAAAAATTCTCTGCCTGAGACATCAAACAAACACATTACTGTGGGGTAAGAAGTTACCATGTGCTGGCAGATCCACAATAAATATCTATTTGAGTGCTCTTAGCCTGTGGCAAATGCAACTTAATTTAAGTTAGCATGAAAGAAGGCTAAGCAAACTCAATTTATTTTGCATTTGCCGTGGGCTAAAAGAATTCACAGTGGACAGTTGCTGTAGATCAGCTGCTGTGTTTGTGAAAGCGATTCTTTTGTCAGTTAGATTGGTGTGAAATCAGGGAACAATCAGGATAGAAATCTGTATTTCTGGTATTGCATAATATCAGTATCCCGCTAGTCTATTAAGTCATCCATCCCTCAGCGTGAAATACTAGACCGAATGAATTTGATGTGAAGAAGAAGAGATTTGGAGAGGTGGTGTTTGGGGCGGGCATTGTTCGCTTTTTAGCTGGAATCAGCATTTTCCCCAGAATAGTTCTTAGATCACCAAGCAAATATCAGAAAAAGAAAACAAAAAGTAGAGACATCCATTTTGATTTTTCAAGTATAATTATAGATGTATAAGTATAATGAATGGGATTGTGTAAAACACCAACTTTTTCTTCCTGGAAGTCGATGCAAATGTGTCAACGGTATCACTGTGAGCAAAGGTGTGTTCCTGTTCAGTGTCTGTTTCTTGGCTCCTCTCAGTTTTGCTCAGCGCTGCGTAGCCGTCCATTTTGAATCTGTTCTTGAAATTGTAGCACCCTGGAGTGCAAAAATAGGGCAGTTGTTGCTTTTCTTGCTCTTACGCAAACACATTCTTAATAACAAACATATTAGATATAGAGAAAAGTTCTACAATGTGAGGCAATGTAATTTTGTGAGGGGCAAAAGTAAAACAAGGGAAAGAAAAGGAGAATTTCTGGCTTCATTAAAGCTAATGCCTAATTTTTAAGGGCTTCAACAGGGAAAGAATATCTGTCTTGATTTTCACATAAAAATTGTTTTTTCCCAAAAGATTTTCTAGTGCAGGCATAGTGCGGGAGTCACCATAGAGCGTTTGACAGCCGGTGCCATTATGGGATGTCAGACTGTAAGTTCGTAATGGTGCTTTTCACTCTTAACATCCGGTGATCAATACGGTCATTATAGACTTTCTGAACTGTGCATTATATAGGTGAGGAGTAGCATGACTTGGGCCATGTAACATGTCATGCTGGAAAAGCAGGGCTGCGACATGTTTCTTTGCTGACTGCCATGCGATTCTGCAGCCCATTCTGCTTCCTTTTGGCATGGGCTACCAGAACTACATCTCCTTTGGCCCTATCAAGGGCATATCGTGTCACGGAAGGGTCTTCATTTGTATGGTGGACACAGTCTTACACTGTTCAGATTTCAAGCTGATCAGACCAGAACCTTTTCTGCTCTGGAAGACAGAACAGCATTGTTAATCCAAAATTACAAGACATACTAGCGCGCATAGGATATTATCTGAGACTCATTTTTATGTGAGCAGAGCTTCTGTCTGACCCAGAAAATAGAAAGAAACACCTGCATTTCTTCAGAATACAGGCAGAGGGAGGCCACTGAGGGAGCTGCCTGCAAAGACTATACAGACACACGGTGATGATTTGCGAGGTGTCTGAAATTATGGCCTGTGTAGTCAATGTTGTCTTGTTAGACTGAAACTAGGCTTGTCTTGCCTACTAACTGTGGACTTGTGAACCTTGAGCTTTGGAGTTCACTGTTGGCTGAAGACTCTCCAGGCACCTGAGATGTCTGGGTCGAGGCTGCAAGCCCCTCTGGAAGAGGAGAATAGGGAGGAGGATCGGTTTGATACTGTGCTTTAAATATATCTGCTATTCCTAGAGGAATAATGTACTGTGTACTTGTCAGCTTTACTCCAGGCTTAAAAGAGAAAGTATAAATATGACTTAAACAAAGGAGAAGATGAAGTGGTTACAAAGTTGGAAAAATGTTGAAAAATTGACAAGATGCAGTCTCAGAGGGGCTCTGGTTTCCTTATGTACTTCTGAGCAGTAACTTCTGGGTGCAGTCTTGGTTGAATATGGAGAAGAAATGACTCAGCTAGCAGTACCTTGGACATGGGAGGTTACTAATGAGACTAGGATGTATCCTCTGGGAACCTGTCTCTTAAATTTTACCCAGAAGGTATGTGGTTTGTTTTGAATACAAAGAAAGCAACAAAATATGTGAGAAGGTCTCAACACTGTGCTTTTAACTTACAAGTCCCTGTACATTTTCATCTGTTTTTGAAATACTGTGAGAGTGTTAGTAGGACCTCCCCAAATCTGTCACATCACTCTTCTTTGATATTGAATTTCTTTGGAATGTTACTTCTCTGTTTTCTACCACAGCTGAATTTCAACTATAACTACCTTCAGAGATGTCAAAAGCTACGCTATCAAAATCTTTTGCCTTTGCAGCCTGTAACAAATCATGTATCAGAATTGGAGTCTATTGTGCAACACTTTCAACTGTCTTTTGGCTTGTTGTTTACTCACAGAGACTATATATGAAACATAATAAAAGAGATTTCAGGAAACAGGACACTAGCTAAACACACTCTTTAACCCCATGCTGAAGTTTTTCATCTCCTTTCTCTATTGTACTCACTGTGCAACTTTCTCTATGATACTTAAACATGGAGCAAACTTTCAGATTAACTGATAATTTTCATCTATCAGAGCAGGCACATGCAACCCATAGGTGTCAGTCTCTGCTGCACAATGTTGTATACAGAGCATTAGAAATTAAAGAAGGTTTTAAATACTAAGAACAAAAAGCTAATACAGTTTGAGAGAGAGAGAGATTAAGAACATAACAGATGCCCCCCACCTTCTGCAAAGCTGATAGGCAACTTGCTGATAGGCAAAGCTGATAGGGTTCCACCACACACTAATGTGTGTAAATTATGTTTGGATCAAAGCTGGCTCAACTTCAGCCAGCTCAGAGGGTGGACGAAGCTAGTTCAGCCATCTGCATCTAAGTTTTGGATCTACAGCACACACTTTTAATCTTTCTGCCTTTCAGTTTCCTCGTCTGTATAAAGACAGCATTACTTCCATTAAAAAATCCTGAATATTTGCTGTGAAAGAACAAAATGTTCATTGAAAAAGATTGTCCTATCCAAGACAGAGAAGGTAACTGCTAGGCTGTAGGGTAACAGTCATTTTTCTGTCTTTTTCTGCAGCTATTAAGTTCATCATTCAGTGTGTGACAGCTTCGGCAGGACATAGACAGTCGCCTCAAACTGGAACATCCATAAATGAATGTTTAGGGCACTTTCCTGGATACAAAGATTATCCTCAAGCAAAGAGAAATGATGACTGAGATACCTCACATCCCAATGTGAGTAAATAAGCTATTTGTCATTTGAAGTGAAGGACAGGTTGGGAACATAATACTACAACAGGGTTGGGAGGTTGGAAATAGAGGGAAATGTCTTGCTACAATTAAATTAGAAGTCCACAGGGGGGAAAAAATGAAGTAAACTTCCCCATTTCAAATTTTCTGTTGGTTGTTTTTTTGCAAATTACAGATTGTTTTTTTGCAAATTCCTCCTTACTTGCCTACATCTTTTCAGATAGTCTTTAAAAGGCTCATGATACAAGTTTAGACATACAATTTGAAGTTAAGTTTGAAGACAGTCTAACTACTAGTTAATAATGATGATGAAGTTCTTTGGTGGCTGGAAAGTGGGAGAAGGTCTAAGTATTTTATGTATTCCACATATGTTTCTTCTGTTCGGTAAAAGTCACTGACAAAGACAGGATACCAAGAAGGATGATATTCAAGCCTGATCCTGCCTGTTTTTTCTGGTTATACTTGATTAGAACAAATATGTAAAATGCAGTTGCTGGCCTCTAATTACAACCTTAGCTGGTCTGAGGAGCAAAAGTGAGATGCAGTAGTAGTTGGATAGCCTGATGCTGCCCTAGAAAGAAAAACTGGAAATTTTGGAGTAAATGAGAAAAAACCAATTAGCTTTAAACTGTGTGGCAGAGAAGCCTCACTTCTGTGAAAAAATAAAATGGCAAAGCTGATAATAAACTTATGGCTTCAGGAACACTATATATAAGTATGACTAATACAAGTTAGTGGCATCTAGTGGCAGGCAATAGAGAAGTCCCTCACTACCATTACAAATTTTGTATACTAAATAAATTGCTAACCATAGCAAAATCTTCTTTGCTTTGCATAAGTGAGAAAGAAAACACAGCTGGACCTGAAATGACCAATTTGAACACAAAAAATAAAGACAGTTGTCATAACCTCTTCTCAGTACGAGTCAGAGGTGATAGCTAGGGTTTCTAGTTCATGACAAGAGTATAGATTGTGCTTAAACCACATTTTTGCAAGTGTCACCATACCATTTACTTAAAATCAGGTTTTTACGGTGGGGGGAGGGTAAGCAGATGAGTTTCATCCTTTTCCCCATTCCTACACAATCACCTTTTTCATCACATTATTTTCACACATTATCACTTTCTGGAACAACTGTGGAACTAAAAGCAAAGTTCAGTCACGTATGTATGTTTTCATATATGTGTGAAGTTATCTCAGCAGTAAACACACAATTTTTCATTTCTTCTCTGAAGATGCTCTGTGCACAGCACATTGTCACAGCTCTGCTGGTTAGCAAAACTTTCTCCAGCGACCCGTATCGAAGTGAAAGTGGGGTTTAAAATTTCTGTGTTAATAGGATTTTTTCTCAGCTTGTACCTAGAGAGAAGATGAGGAGGGGAGGAGAAGGGGAAAGGGCAGGCTTTTCCCTAGTGAAGAATCCCTGCAGAAGTTTCCTGCATCGCTGTCGCTATTCAGGCAGACACGATGAAGAGCTCGGTTACTTTTTACTTCTTTCTGAACGTTTCCCAGAAGTCCTTCCTGAACTTTGTTCCTACTAAATAAGACAGGCATGTCTGCTTTGTGTTGTAATTCAAGAGAGCAGTTAATTATGTTATTTCTGTTAATAATTACCATGCTTTTTCTGCTGATAGAAGAACCGAGGGCAATATTTCATTATGTTAAGCAGGCACTGTACAAAAAGAGATTTCAAACTCTTTATCACTTGAATAGCTAGATATGTTAACTGTAAAAATAGGAAATGTAGCCAAAGAAGTTGAAAATAAAATAGATGTATTTATTTTCTACAGGGATAAAACATTTTTTTCTTCTCATTGAGCAGTGCCAGGCTCGTCTCTGACACTGTTTAGGCCATGTCCAACCTGGCCGATCCAAGAGCACCCCATTTTTTATGAAAAGGAAACAGCCACAGCTCACTGTATATCACCAATCTGAACAATTGGGGATTCAGATACCAGGACACATAGTGGAGTATATTTACTGATCTCAAATGCAGTATCAGAGTTAGATTAAGACTTCAGAGTAAACTAAAATAAAAATTTTGACATTCCTTGATTCAGAAGTCCACCTTAATCAGAGACTAATTATGCTGTTCTTTTCTATGTATATTTTCACATTTATTTAGCTTAATTTTTTATTAATACTGTAACCAGTTACATAAAAAGAGATTTGAGTAGCTGATAATTACAAATTAATTAACGATCATTCTGATGACAAATAGATGTAATTGTAATAAGCTACCTAGAGTATCAAGTAATTACCGGATAGGTGTATACACTGAACTGTACACATTAAAACGGTATATTGTATAGTATTGCTGAGAAAACCTCTTCCTGAAAAAGGTTTTAAGTCATGCTCCCATATTTTTATATTAACTCATTGAAATCAGACATAACTAATATCCTGATGCTAACCTCATATAGTTATAACATTTAAATAAAAATTGTCCACCTGTCTTTAAACATATGGAACACTATGTTTCTCCAGTCTGAGAAATACTATGATCCATCTCAGAAGAACAATACCGTTGCTTTCTTTAAAAGAGAAGTGAACATTTGTATTCAATTCACAACACCTTCATACAGGGGAAAAAAAAAAGAAACTGTGAAGTGTTAATGTGAGTAAATGCATGACTGACAGAAAAACAGCCAAGTTACAAAGTGTAGGTGTATATGTGGAAGTTAAATACCAATAGTGTTAACTTGACAGCCATTTTTCAAATGTAAATACATTATGAATTGTGTATATCTGTATTTAGACTTTTCAGACATTCAAATGCTGCTTCATGAAAAAAAGTCTGTACTTGTATGCATGAGCGGTGGGTTTAGGAAAGTAAAAATCCAAACCACAGCTATCCCACCATGCACTATATTCCTTATACTGTTATCTTATCAGTCTGTTATCTATACTGTATACCTTATCAGTCGCTGTACTACTTGTGTTCATTGTGGCTTGTGCATGTGGTCAATGAGGATCTAACCGAGCTTAGTATTTTCCAGAAACTTGCACTTCAGACAGAAATTCATTTGGATCCTTATTTAATTGTTTTGTATTTTAGGTTTGGAAGGTAAAGGAGATAGCATGTGACAGCAGCCGTGCCCAAAAGCTTCACCAAAAAGGAAAAGTTCTGTAATGCCTGGGAGAGCTTGAGGCGCTGAGTGACTTTATCACTCCAGAAAAGTGATAAGGTAGCTAGATCTCATCACTTGAAAATGCCTTGGCATTGGCTCTCCCACACTTAATTTTTCATTTAGTTGCTGATAATAGACCACGCCATGTTTTAATTTAAATAGCTCATGTGGAAAATTATTTTCTTTTTTTAGAGCAGAGATTTCACTCATGGTATCAAGTAAATTAAAATATAATTCCTGCCAATGGCATTTCTCTTCTCTCTGTCTCTTTTGGCTTAGACATCTAGATCATACTGGTTCATAATTTCTCATGTTTTGTGAAACATGAGAGAGCTTTATAGCTAATTAATTGCTACAAATTCCAGTAGCCTGAGAAAATAGTTATTTTAAATCTAGTTTCATTTACATGGTTCTGTATACATAACCACACATACACATATAAGTATGGATACATACAAATATGTAGGTGGATGTATATTCATTCTTCACAGCTACACTTATATACTCTTTACACTAATATGTCAGGATGTTAAAATTATTAAAATACTTGTTCTTATAATGCCCTTGAGAAGCAGGCAAATAGGAAAGCCCTAATCTCAGTTTTAAGAAATGGTAAAAAGAGTTGATTGTGAGGGAGAAAATATCCTTAGGTTATCTCAGTAGTCAATGGAAAGGAGACTCTTTCAGGTCTGTCTTAAGGTACACATAGGGTGCCCTGCTCAGACGTGGGCCTGGAGGGCCGTTCTCCTGACGACAGGGAGCCTTAGTTGTCTTAAATGTGTTTAACTGTGGTGAGCACTTCCTAAAGGTGCTTGCACAGAGGAAAGGCTATAGGCATAGAAGCGTTTTTTGATCTGGTTATCAAGTAAGGGTTGCAGCCACTGGACCATCTGTAGCTGTAATAGCTAAATAACCGTAATGAAATATCATAACTAATGGCTGTCAGGTGAAATAACTAGAATTGGTCATATCAAATAGCATTAGTCTAATCTCCATTACTGCTGCCTGTTGTTGTTGATGGTTTGCTGTGGCAGAGTTAGCAAATAGCTTTTTTTGGCTACAGGCACTGGTTGCTGATCATCTGCACGTAAGGTAGAGGTAGCTTTTGCAGATAGTGGCTTCAAAGTTGAGCCGTTGCTTGACTCTTTGGCCGACTGACTGCAGGCTCACTACCCTGCTAAAAACCCAGTCCAGCTGAGCTTGGCCTTAGCTAAGTTTCCATAGGTTTCTTTTGTCTTACGGAGCTTATTTTGAAGCCATGGGGAAGCTGAAGTGTTGTCTGGCTTTCTGGCACAGGTGTTGGCTTTGAACCACTGCAGTCCCTGAGAGCTGCAGAGGAGCCCCCAGCTCTTCTCTACCCTGCCCAGGTACCAACACCTCACGGGTGCTGAGGGAAACCCCACTCAGGCACCTCCAGCCATGCTCGTCCCCTGCTGTGCTGCCTCCCGCTACCTCTTGGCTCTGCTCCTTTGCTCTGTGCCCTCTTCCTTGTCTGTGAAGCTCTGGCCTTGCTGCCTAACACCTCGTCTTGCCCTGCAGGCAGAAGGAGTGAGGGACTTATTTGTCCAGGGAAGAATCGTTCTTGAATTGATCCTTCTGCTTTTTTTTTCTGTCTTGGTCTGCTAAATACAGCTTTCTATGCCTTTTAATTTTGGCCTTTTATCATGAAGATTAAACCGTTGATTCTGCTCTGAATTTAGAGACCCAAACCAAAGAACTCGGAAACAGAAAGTGAGGCAACATCTGAGAGGTTAGCTCAATTTACTAAGAAATTGAAATAAAAAAAAAAGCCTACATCAGAAAAGTTTTGATAAGTTATACATTTAGTCTTTTCTCAGTTGCTCACATTCCAGTTGGCAAGTTTGCATGTGAAATGAAATTTTATAGACCAAATACTGGAGTCAAGGATTGTGTTTGGTATTTCTAAAGTACTAAGCAGATGGTATTTATAAATTAAGAACTTCTCAGGGGTATATTGGTACTTCTCATAAGTGGGAAATAGGACAGAATAGGAATATATTGGGATAAAAGGTTCATAGAGGGACCTCTAAACATTCATACTGGTCCATCTTAGTTCTCCCTTTGACTACTGTAAGATAATTTATTAATGGAAAACAGTAGCAGAAATTTGGCATTTAGCAAGATCACAGTGGAACATGGATTCACCTTGATGTGCATAGAAAGGCTCGCATAGCATTCTTGCATTTACAAGGTAAGTCCATTCTACTTCTCCTGGATATTACCCTGCCTTTAGGGACCTGAAGTTCCCAAGCCATAGATTTTCCTTGGCCAAGTCATCACATTTAAAGCCTGATTCTGGATGTGCCCATGGGTACCTCTCCTTAGGTAATGCTGAACAGGTCCCCCACTACTTAGCTGTGTATTGTAGGCAAGGTTTTCCCTCCAGATACCTTCCTAAGGGCCCCACGGGAGGTAAGGGTTGGCAAAGGCCACTTGCAACCCCAGAACTGGAATCAACAGCAATCTCACAAGGCTCTACAAGTCATAGACTGGTCTGAAGTTCCACTTCCGAAATTAGATCTTGGACTGAACAGCTTCATCCCTTTGTTATTTCAGTGCGGCCCATTAGGCCTGCCTATTAGTTGTCAAAATAAAGTCTTTAGTGATTTTTGAGTTAATCCTTAACCACAGCCAGCTGAAAAAATGGAAATGTTCTGTTTGATTTTCAGTGGATTTCTCACAAAAGTCATGTCTGAAGGGACTGCTAAAAATGATGAGAAGATTCTTCTTGTTTTGCTTACTAAACACAACACAAAAAAACTAATCAAGAGACTATAGCTTTCCTCAAGTTCATGGATTTTTTGCTTCCAGACTTTGATATCCTTTTGAATCTCTAGGTAAAAAATCCTGGAGGAAAGGCAAGTTGCAGGTCAATGCTCTAGAGCATGCTAAGAGCACTGCTAGCATGCTAATCTGTGTTGTGAATCTATACCCTCATGATGGGCCATATTCTTTGAGGCTTTGCTTTTTTTTTTTTTTTTTTGCTGTTTTTTAACCCATTTTCTTCTGGTCTCAGGGCTACCGATTCCCTTTTGCAGAGCATGCGTAGACTGTACAAAGGAAGAGCTGTAAGGACAGTTCTGTTGGTGTTATCAAACTGTGCTGGTGAACTCGGTGTTACTCTACCTGACCACACCAGCAACCTAATCCATGCTGGCACTACTGGGTAACATCCGTTGCTTTGATTGATGATTGATTATTCCATTCGGTAGCCTCCAATTAGTCTTCCCAATGACTTAAACAGGCATTAGCCCAGGACCTCATGGGCCACAAGTGGCAAATGCAAAAGAGATTTGCAGGAATGTGGAGAGGTAAAGGTGTGCTGATATTGATCAGGCAGGGGAAATCCGGGGATACGAGATCAGGCAGGCAGCAGGGGCAGAGCTGTCGTCATCTGTTTCCCTAGGCATGGCTGCAGAATCTGTTCAACAAGAGAGAGCAGCTGCTCCCACAGAAGGATCCACAGTCACTGGCCAAGCAGCACATTAAATCATTCCAGATGATGCCAGTGATTACAGATGTATCTCCAGCAACTTGAGAGTCCCACAGCATTTAAGCTCATCTCTTTGCAAACTTTAGGACATACGATACTATGTAACACCAGTAGACACTCAGGATTTCTCCACTTCAAAACCAGTGATTGCTGCGTCTTTAAACTTTCTTGCTTTTCAGACCAGAATCCTTCCAGAGGCTTACCCATTTGCCTCTGACAAACAGGCTTCTGCAGATAGGGCATGCTGATGCATTTCTATGGTGGAAGAAAATTAATTTGTTATGGAGGATTTAATGGCATCAGATACAGATAGAACCACACTGTGGGAATCATGTGTGATCAGTCTAGACCACATATGAAAATTTTAGAGAAAAACTTTATTCTTTAAAAGACTCTGGAACTTAGGAATATATATATGTACTTTTATAAAAAAAAAACATTAGTGAAATATTGCCTTTAATGGCTCAGTTGTCTATCCTGCTTAAAATACTTCATGCCTTAACGTATTTATGAGGCTTTTTTCCTTAATTTTTTTTTAATGGCCTTTGAATTATTTTTGAAACACCTTTGGTACAACTAAATAATTCAAGGTACACATTAATCACTTTGATATACTGCAGAAGTGGAAGTTGATTTTAAATGGATAAACTTTTGAATTGGGACCAGACTGTTTAATTGAAGGCAGCTTTCAGTAACAATTATTATTGTTGTGAGTCTTTGTTCCTAATGGTGATAGAATCAGATATGGGACCAAAATTTGTAAGTGGCCAAGTAATTCAGGAAACTTAAATCCTATGTAGAGGTATGACATATACCATTATGTATAGTGTTGCTTTCAGAGAATAAGGATCCAGTCTCCAAACGATTTGTATACCCCTGGGTAGGTGTGATTAAGAGATGATGTGTATACCATTCGTTTTTCCTGCAGTCTAACTTTTCCTGCAGAAATTATATACTTTAAACACAGTTTGCTAGTCTGTTACCTCTAAAGAAGCAAAATCAATATTGAAATACTATAAATTAATAAATATGTGGACAGTGGGAAGTGTTCATAACTAAAATAATTTCATGGCCTTATTCATTCAATGTAGTTGAAAACAGAAGCGCACTTGTTTCTGCACAGGCTGTAGGGTTTTACACAGGCATCAGGAACCAGATTTCATTTCACTTTTGGTATATTTTAAAAGAAATGTTTCTAGAATCTCTACTATTTTGTTAGCAGTCTACTCAGCAGAAATTATTCTTGCTGATGCTGCACGCCATTTTAATGGTTTATGAAGTCACTGAACTTAATCCAAAATTCATTTCCACAATTATGTATATGTACTTTAATTTTTTGCAGAACACAAACTGCTGGTCCTACCAACATGATCTATACTTTCGCTCTTTTTCCTACTGCAAAATGAGAGGAAATCACTCACGGATACTTTGGTTTTATGTGTCATATTGCTCGACATAAAAAAATCATTAAAAGCTATTTGAAACTGAAAAGTCAGCACATACTGGAGCCAACACAGATATCTATCTCATTAGCACATCTATAGAAAACATTCATCAAAACTTAGAATGTCTATCAGAATGTAATCACTCAAGTATTTATGTCTGTCTAGATTTACTTCAGTGAACACCTGTTTTGCAGCAAGTGAGACTACCTGTGTTAGAGAAGCTGTATACTGGTATAGTGCTTGCAGAATTTGGACATACTTACATGGTTAACAAAACCATTATCTTCTAGTGCTTCACAGGCCATACATCACCATCCCAGACTATTTCTTCTTGTCATGCTAAGCTTCATCTCCCTTCAACTGTAAATGTGTGAACTGAAAATCCTCCTTTCTCAAGAAAGACCAAAAATTTCCCATTGGATACTGCAGAATCCGGTATATTTCTTTAGGAAAATACTACAAATGTTGTTTCTTCACCATTAGTTGCATATTGAAAAGCTGGATACAAAGCCACAATTGCAGCTTAGAGAAAAGTGCTGCTGCTGCAGCAACTGTTTCTCAGTCATTACTCCTGTCCAAAGAAAAATACTGCGAGCTAGTATAAGAACGGACTGACTTTCAGGCCTAAAATGGTGCTTAAGATTTAGACTCTGATACCTAAACTCCTAGATCAGCTACTGTGTTTAAAATTCAGAAATGTTGAATATAAAATACAGGAGCTGTTTTAGCAGAGGAGACAAAACTCGGGTCTTTCCTTCCTTGGATGAGAGAACTTCCACCTCTGAATTAGAGAGTCACTCCCAGATTCTGGCTGGTTCTGGACTTTTCTTCTCTGGTATGCTTTAGCAAAGATGGAGAGTTCTCCCACCTGTAGATTTAGACCACAATCAGTTATCTGTAGGAAAATAAGACTGATGAGTATGAATCTGCTCTTTAGCTTTCAGTCAGAAAGATGACTGGTCCATTGCAACATAGAGACACATCAGCCAAATTAAAAACAAATTTTATTGCTGATCAATCTTTAAATGAAAGGGATCTCAGTTGTGGATCTCAAATGAGCGAAAGTGTCTCTACTTTTCCTGTCACAACCTTTGAAGGTTTTTTTTTTTTTTAAGGCTCTCCAGAAGCCTTTAAATCCGGCCAGTTCAAATCTGACCACACATACAATACAGACTTCATAGAACATCAGTATTACAGAGAACAAAAGAAAGCCTGGGCTCCAGTTCAAGAGATAAAAGGTCAGTGTAAATAAGTGTAGATCCAGTTATGATAAGCAGAAGGAAATTTAACTTTTAATGTGGAATAAATTTTGATGTTGTTTTAATGAGAGAGGACGTTTAGAGAAGGATTTTTTGCGATGGCAAATCTCATAGCTTTATGAATGGTTTCCAAGTATTTTCTGATGATAATATTAGGCATTGAAGGAAGCTTATAGAAGGATCTTTGTCAGTATGTACAACAATGAAAGGTCTCAGTGTTGGCAGGACTAGCTTAGTGGGTCAGGATTTATAGAATCAGTGTAAAAAAAATCTTTCCTTTTTATGGGGCCATTCAGTTGTATAAGGCTTATTTCAGTTGACAGCATTTTCAGTCTACCAGCAAACAAGTAAATGACACCTACAAAGTCAAAATTGTAGTAATCAAAGATTCCAGTTACACTAGAATGGGCTGCTACTGTCAGGTTGTCCACAAATAAATAAAACAGCAACTAGTATAGATTTCATAATGGAAAAGAACTCTTCTGCACTTCTTTGCCTCTGGTCCTGTCACTGGGCACCGCTGAAAAGAGCCTGGCTCCGTCCTCTTTGCACCCTCCCTTCAGATACTTACATACATTGATAAGATCGCCCCTGGACTGTTTCTTCTCCAGGCTGAACAGCCCTGGCTCTCTCAGCTTTTCCTCATAGGAGAGATGCTCCAGTCCCTTAATCTTCTTAGCAGCCCTTAGCTGGACTCTCTCCAGTATGTCTGTGTCTTTCTTGTACTGGTGAGCCCAGCACTGGACCCAGCACTCCAGGTGTGGCCTCACCAGTGCTGAGCAGAGGGGAAGGATCACCTCCCTCTGCCTGCTGGCAACACTCCTCCTAATGCAGCCCAGGGTGCCATTGGCCTTCTTTGCTGCACTATAGATATAGAATCATAGAATCATAGAATCATTAAGGTTGGAAAAGACCTCTAAGATCATCAAGTCCAACCGTCAACCCAACACCACCATGCCCACTAAACCATGTCCCTAAGCGCCTCATCTACATGTCTTTTAAATACCTCCAGGGATGGTGACTCTACCACTTCCCTGGGCAGCCTGTTCCAAGGCCTGACCACTCTTTCAGTGAAGAAGTTTTTCCTAATGTCCAGTCTAAACCTCCCCTGGTGCAACTTGAGGCCATTTCCTCTCGTCCTATCGCTGGTTACTTGGGAGAAGAGACCAACCCCCACCTCGCTACAACCTCCTTTCAGGTAGTTGTAGAGCGCGATGAGGTCTCCCCTCAGCCTCCTCTTCTCCAAACTAAACAACCCCCAGTTCCCTGAGCTGCTCCTCATAAGACTTGTGCTCCAGACCCTTCACCAGCTTCGTTGCCCTTCTCTGGACACGCTCCAGCACCTCAGTGTCCTTCTTGTAGTGAGGGGCCCAAAACTGAACACAGGATTCAAGGTGCGGCCTCATAGCCTACACTTGTAACTTGCTAGGGTCTTAATATTGTTTTTAACGAGTTCCTTCCTTTTCTTCAACAAGTAAGGGCTTCCTAGGAAGGGATAAGATACTTAAGGAGGTGTGTGTGTGTATTACACTAGTTTAAAAGTACAGAATGAGAAACACTGTTCTGAGGAAAAATAAGAATTTTATTCCAGGTTAAACTTTTAGCATCTTGTGAACAAATTTAACAGAAAAAACTAAATTGTTGATGTCTTTTGAATTTCAGAGGATTTAGGTCAGTTCTGTTGCTGGCCTTTGAGTGTCTGATTCTGCAAATAATAGTGCATTAATTCTAGATTAATTCTAGTGCTTACAGACCTGGGATGAGATTGTTTTTACTGCAGAGTATTAGATATATACGGTAATCATTACTTTTTGGAATTCCGATTGCCCATTGAATTATTTTTTTCTCAAACTAAAGCCCAGACCTCAAAAGACAAAGTTAAGTTTTCCTATCCTAGATCTATAAGCGACAGCACTATGATATATAATTCTTCAGGAATTAAATTGTGGAAACTGGTTGAACCAAGGTACCCTGCTCAGCATTAAAGTACTTTAACCAACATGTAAAATCCATGTCTTACTCACATTTTGTGACAAGAAACGAGGTTACTTGGTGCATATGACGGAAATCGGGGGAATGAGTCAGGGTGTGTGTGGTGGAGAGGAGGAAACATCATACCATGTTGCTGGCCAGATTGACAGACGAAAGAATGAATGTGGGAGAAACAAATGACTGTAAATATGAAGTATTTCAGAGTTTTCTTAGCAGTCCCACTTAATTTATGCAAGGCACTGGCAGCTGAGCGACCAGCTTGCCACGCAAATACTGGTAGGCATTTTGAAGAGCTAAGCTGACTTTACAAAACTGAATTTGCATAGTATAGTAATTTAGTCCACTTACCTTCTACAAAACAAGGTAAAGTGCTAACCAGGTCAGAAACCTTTACAGATATTTTCTACTTCGCTGACCCTTTCCATTTTTGTTTGTGACTTCACCTCTTCATACTTCATCTCTGACACTTCAGTGAAAGAAACATGAAGCACATCTCATGCAGAGTGAGACCCGTGCCTGGCTAGTGTTATTCAGGCTTTTAAATACTAAACAAAAAACACACTGAAAATATTTGCCCTCAGTGCAGTTAGACACCTGAATAATCCTAAGTTTGGCCAGGCTGAGATAAAATTACTCAAGAGTGTAAGGTTTGAAATATTGTGGATTTAGCTATTTTAGGCCACATATGTTGTTATTCCATCCCTGGCAAATGAACTACTTTGGAGCTGTGACCATCTAAGTAATAGAAGTGTCTGTGTGACCAGCAGGTCAATGGAGCTGATTCTCCATCTGTACTCCATTCTTGTCAAACCCCACCTGGAGTACTGCGTCCAGTTCTGGAGTCCCCAGCATAAGACAGACATGGACCTGTTAAAGCGGGTCGGGGGGAGGGCCACGAAAATTATCAGGGGGCTCTAACACCTCTCCTGTGAAGAAAGGCTGAGTGAGTTGGGATTGTTTAGCTTGGAGAAGAGAAGGCTCCAGGGAGACCTTACTGTGGCCTTTCAATACTTAACGGGGGCTTATAAGGAAGATGGAGAGAGACTTTTTTGCCAAGGCCTGTAGCGACAGGACAAGAGGCAATGATTTTAAACTGAAAGAGGGTAGATTTAGATTTGACATAAAGAAGAAACTTTTTACCATGAGGGTGGTGAGACACTGGAACAGGTTGCCCAGACAAGTTGTGGGTGCCCCATCATTGCACATGTTCAAGGCCAGGCTGGATGGGGCTTTGAGCAACCTGGTCTAGTGGAAGGTGTCCCTGCCCATGGCAGGGGCATTGGACTAAAGGAATTTAAAGATCCCTTCCAACCCAAACCATTCTGTGGTTCTGTGATTATACCTGTCAGGCCCCTGTGAGGGCACCAGCAGGCCTTACTGCCTGGCATCCCCTGGGGTCTCCCCAGCCCTGCCCATGCACACAGGACCCCATTTCAGCTGAGCCCGGGGCTGTCAGTCCCGCCCTGACTGCCAGTAGGAGTGCCAGTCTCCAGCCCTGGCCATGGTCCCATTTGCTCCTGGCCGCCCTCCCCAGATGACCCAGTTCATCCCCTCACCCTGCCTGGGCCATCTAATGACCACCTTACAAGCACTGGCTCTGCCCTGCAGGGCTGTGCCCCTTCGGTAGGATGCCACCAGCACTGGGGTCACCTCAGCTCCTCCTTGTCCCCCTGGTAAGGCAGGCTGCACTCCCTGCTTTCTGACAGTAATTAAGTCCCTTGAACAAGTGCTGTTACCTTCACTTACTAAACAGTGGTAAAGAACTGCTTAAAACAATGAGAAAAATCTTTCATGGCAATAGGAAGAAGCGGGAGTAAAAAAGTTGTTCTGGTTTGCAAAAGCTTAGTCTTTCTTTTTTTTTTTTTCTTTTTTCTCATTACTAGGTTGCTATTCGGATTAGCAGCCAATTCTGGTATATCTCACATTATGGTGTGACTGACCGATAAACCCCTGCCATGGAAGAAGGCTCAGAGGAGCTGGGCGAGGGAGATGTGCCCCTGGAGCTCGGGGACGGATGTGGGGTGTGAGCTACCACAGCTGTTGCAAAGCAGCTGACTGTGTCTGCCCACAAAGGGGAGGGACTGGGGGTGGCCTTTGCTTGAGATAAACAGCTCTGTCAGCTGAGCGGATCAACTGGTGGCTGGAAATGTTTCTCCCTGAGTTCATTAAAAGAGCGTGGATGTCTCCCTGAGTCAGCCAGGACAGCATGGAGACAGTGTATGCATGGCTCAGCCCAACCCAGAGTTGGACAACTAACAAAAGAATTTGGAAGAGAGTGTCAGGCTTGAGCTGGCTTCAACTCACGTACACCTTCTCAGCGTCACAATTACAGAGACTGGTATGTAGATCACATTGGTATGGTGACTGGCTTTGAGCAACCTGGTCTAGTGGAAGGTGTCCCTGCCCATGGCAGGGGCATTGGACTAAAGGAATTTAAAGATCCCTTCCAACCCAAACCATTCTGTGGTTCTGTGATTATACCTGTCAGGCCCCTGTGAGGGCACCAGCAGGCCTTACTGCCTGGCATCCCCTGGGGTCTCCCCAGCCCTGCCCATGCACACAGGACCCCATTTCAGCTGAGCCCGGGGCTGTCAGTCCCGCCCTGACTGCCAGTAGGAGTGCCAGTCTCCAGCCCTGGCCATGGTCCCATTTGCTCCTGGCCGCCCTCCCCAGATGACCCAGTTCATCCCCTCACCCTGCCTGGGCCATCTAATGACCACCTTACAAGCACTGGCTCTGCCCTGCAGGGCTGTGCCCCTTCGGTAGGATGCCACCAGCACTGGGGTCACCTCAGCTCCTCCTTGTCCCCCTGGTAAGGCAGGCTGCACTCCCTGCTTTCTGACAGTAATTAAGTCCCTTGAACAAGTGCTGTTACCTTCACTTACTAAACAGTGGTAAAGAACTGCTTAAAACAATGAGAAAAATCTTTCATGGCAATAGGAAGAAGCGGGAGTAAAAAAGTTGTTCTGGTTTGCAAAAGCTTAGTCTTTCTTTTTTTTTTTTTCTTTTTTCTCATTACTAGGTTGCTATTCGGATTAGCAGCCAATTCTGGTATATCTCACATTATGGTGTGACTGACCGATAAACCCCTGCCATGGAAGAAGGCTCAGAGGAGCTGGGCGAGGGAGATGTGCCCCTGGAGCTCGGGGACGGATGTGGGGTGTGAGCTACCACAGCTGTTGCAAAGCAGCTGACTGTGTCTGCCCACAAAGGGGAGGGACTGGGGGTGGCCTTTGCTTGAGATAAACAGCTCTGTCAGCTGAGCGGATCAACTGGTGGCTGGAAATGTTTCTCCCTGAGTTCATTAAAAGAGCGTGGATGTCTCCCTGAGTCAGCCAGGACAGCATGGAGACAGTGTATGCATGGCTCAGCCCAACCCAGAGTTGGACAACTAACAAAAGAATTTGGAAGAGAGTGTCAGGCTTGAGCTGGCTTCAACTCACGTACACCTTCTCAGCGTCACAATTACAGAGACTGGTATGTAGATCACATTGGTATGGTGACTGTTACGGTGTAAGATCAAATATCTTCAAATAAGCATATTTGATATTAAACATTACGCCTTCCATGCGCACAATATCTAAAAGAAGCTGGACAGAGATAATGGACCCTGGCATATGGTTGGCATGCAAAATTTTGGCAATGCAAGGACTCTTTTCCTGATTCTCTGAAAGTAGAGACATGTAGATTGATTTACTTATTAAATAGATTAGATTTTCTGTGCAAAAACTCATACAAACTTAATCCTCTCATTTTCTAAAATCCATTGAGAATAGCTCTTTCTATAGAGCTATTGGAATATTGTAGAAGTCACAGAGACTGCTTGCGTAGAGATCACTTACTATAGATCCTAGCTGAAAATTTTGCCTATGACTTTGAGACTTGCTAACTTCAGTACATTTTTGTAGTTTAATACGCAAAAATATTTTTGAGACAATGCTGTATTTAGTAAGAAGTGAGTCATTTGTACTCTATGTAGACCAACAGTGTGTTCAATGGAGAAGAGGATGAAAGAATTTGATTAAGATGTACCACTTTAATTAGCAAAATGTCCCCAAGAACAGAATTAGAACTGTTTTAAAATCCCCTTCTGATTTACAGTCTGAGGGGGATCGATAGTATCTTCTAACAAAAGGTATAGACTGCTCTAGAAAGTGTCTCTAACACTGCCTGTTGTTTGTATATTGTCAGTATCACTGAATGACTGCTGGCTATTTTTGCATGTGTCTGAGTGTATTTTGTCGCAGAATTAGTGAGGAGAGGTTAAGAACTGGATTTACAACATACATCTATTTTAATGTACGTCAATGTTCCTGACAGATCTGAATTCTTTTCTTTGCCACTATGCTGTTTTGCAGTGGCCAGTGTGGAGTAATATGTGAATATTTCATCTTTGGGCATTAAGATCCAAGCACAATTAGTTAAGTATAAATGAATACAGTTATTACTTTAGTCCATAAACTGTTGGCAATCTGGATGAGTGCCAGGGCTGTGGATTTGCAGTGCTGTCACATTTCAGGATTGCAATGCTTTCAGTGTTAGAGGCAATGCATTGTCTGCACAATCCTTATTAGTGTTTTTGGTTCAGTTGCAAAATCTTTTTTAACAACAGGGAGGAGGCTGTAGCTTGAATATTCCCTGTGCAGAATCCTCCATGGACTACTGACTGTAGGAAGGGAAATTAACCTTGCTAAACTAAATTAGTCTTCATGAATACAGCCTTTCTTTCCTCCATCCTTCCTCAGATCACAACCATAGCTTACATGTAACCCAAACTGAATACTCAAGTGAATGCAAAATATTATTTTTCCTGCCAAAGGTGATGGATGCTTACCAAGGTACTGCTCTCTGTTTTCAGTAGGGTTGTAAGAGTAACTGGCCCCTTAAGAGCCATGAGCTGAAATGTCGCAGTCCCTTTAAGACTATGTTTTCAGTTAAGAGTACCTGAGAGTCCTGGTCAAAGTATATTAGCAACTTGATTAAATTCCTCTCCATTCCTCTCAGACAATGCCCTTAACGGCTTCTGTTGGTTTACTGTATTAAAGGCTCATCAGAGTTATGGCTCCTGACTTAGTATTAATCACCGCTGGAGAGCACCACCGGGGTACGTTCACGACGCCGACATACTACTGCTGCGGTGTTGTATGAAGAAGGTCAGTATTACCTTTATTGCATTGGCATTTGTAGGACAGCAATTCTACCCTATGATTTTTGAAGTGCCAAGGACGTGACATTACTAACTTGATATGCAATGACTGTCTCAAGCTTCCCTGCAGGCCTTCTCATTTTAAGACATCTACATGTCTTTAAGGCACTTACATGTGGTCTAGGAACAGTAGTAGTTTCACAGATCTATTAGACTGTTAAAAGAGTGACATCATGATTAACCAGATAAATTTTATTTTTTCCTTTCATTGATATTTAAATCGGTAGAGTCATATCCACTGATACAGTGGTAAACAAAAAAGTGGGTACACTTAACCTGCTTGATATTCACAGCAGTGAAAAACCTGATGTCGCCCAGATTGGACATGCGTAAATTCTATTTACTTATATTTAGCCTGACTGAACCTCTAGCAGCAGCAATATAAAAAGAATGTGAAAGCAGACCCATGGATTGTAATTATAAATGAAACAGGTGTGCATAACATAAACACACCTGACTATGTATCCCTGATAGTAGATATGCTTCCACTTTTTAGAAAAGACATACTTCTTTTTGAAAACAGATAATTATTGTTTGCTATTCCTGTTTTAGAGCGGAAATGTATCTATCTATTAAAAATATTTTGTAGATATAAGCCTTCAGAAAAGAAGTATGGTAAACCAGTTTATAGTTACTGGATTGCTTGGGAAGTGGTTTAGTCTTGCTTTTTAGATTTGAAGTACTTATTTACAGTGAAAAACAAAGGTTTTTTCCCCTAACTTTTCCATACCTTCCTTTGTTGTTTATCTATATGCAGTCATATAATTGTATTTAATGATTAATCATTTGATATGAGCCAAAGTGATTTTTTTTAATGAGCAGTAGCACTGTTACACATTGTTTTATGCTTTAGGATGGTAGGTAATTTTTTATTTATTATTTGCTTTCATAAGAAAGGGTTCAGAAGAGATGTTTATCAGGACAATTAGTGACCCTAGGGTTCTTTTGGTTAGGAAAGCAAGCCAAAACAAAATTATAACATCCCAGCATGCCTTCGATCAGCTGCAGCACGCTCTGTGTGGGCTCAGGGAACATGCTTCTTTGCCAGGAACATCTGGCTTTTGAAAAGCTGATAATAAGTTTGAGATTCCTGTAACAAAAACAAAAAAGAATTAGAAACCCAGGAGTAACTTACATAGTTTTTTCAAAGTGGAAGCGGTTCCATTTTCCTTAGGGACGAAGATCAGAATGAGAAGGACTTGCAGGTAAAGCTGGCCTAAACAAATTATTCAGTAGATACACACTGCTGCAGCTCAGAGAAAACCATTCCACATGCTCGTCCATTAACTTACTCGATAACATTAGCAAAGGCACAGAAATCCTGATAAATACAGGTAGAAGTAGTCCTGCAAACACCAGAAGTTTTGATTTTAACCTCAATTTACTAAATATGTTGGCACCTATACAGTACAATCATGAAGCAATGAGAGAGATTTTTAAAACATTATCTTTCTAAAAGGATCATATCCTGTTCTGTAAATGGAATAATTAAATAAGAAAAACATTCATGACAAAAAGAAGCTTTTTTTTTTTTTTTTAAAATTCTCTAGGGATTGACTCAACTAGCAGTTTAAGTACATGTCTAATTTTGAAGGTATGATTATTTTCATAAAGGGTTTATTCATATGGTTTAAGTTCTGCATGTACTAAAGTAATTTGCTGAATCAGGGTCAATGTCTTGTGCATACAAGAATATCCATACTGATTCCATCTAATAATGCAAATATTGCTATCTGCATGTTATAGGTAAGAGGTCTTTTAAATTATTGCACAGTGCATTATGTCACCACCAGAATCTAATACTTTTTTTTTCAAGTGACTTAGATTTCTAGACGATTATCAAGTGTAGAAATAGTTTATCAATAAAAGAAACAGACTTAATAAATCATCTGTGCATACAGATGAGTGATTCTGTAGTGCAAAGATGTATGCTAAGTAGTATTAAAAGCATTATCAAGTCCTCAGTCCTCTGATCCTTTCTCTGTGGGCACATAGGTTTGTCCTTGCTAGAAGCTGTATCCTTTTGCCATGTACAACATAGTTATTTGGATAGCAGTTAGAAGGCTGCCTCGAGTCAGGTCTTGTGCGCAGCAGGAAGGCTACGATTTTGCTCTTCAGCCCCAGAAGGCTGTTGGGGAGGCAGTGGCAGTCCTGGGAGTGGGAGGGGGACACACAAAGAGAGGAAGACTGAGGCGAGTATGATTAAATGCATTTATATGACGAGACTCCAGCTCTTGCTTGTGCAGGGGTAAAACCTCAAAGACCTCAGTGAAATTTGTAGTCAAATAACTGTTGTAAATTAGCAGTAGCTTGTGAATACGGATCTGAATTTTGTTTGTTGTGTATGTACTTTATAAGCATGTTTATCTGAAACATATTAGCTGTTAGCTGTTTGCATTTGGGAGAATGTTTAAATCTGTTATTTTTTTCACCCAGTGATAAATGTGGCATGTGTTAAGAGGATTTCTTTAGTATCCAGAGATAGTTTCCTTGTTTCTTTGCTGTTTTTTTTGCTTACCCTCTCTTCCCAACTACACAACAGAATTCTTTGGGTTTTTCGCCCCACAGAATCACAGAATGAAAGTCAGTAAGCTGCCTTCCTTTTGGAGATCTGTATATTCTTCATTTACATAATAGTGAACTATGGGTTGTGGCATTTCAGTAGGAGAAGACCTTATAAAATATTTACATTTTGAGAGATTTGAAGAATTACAAACCAACCGCTAATTAACTCTCATAAGAAATACTATATTCTGTGATGAGCATAACACCAAGTTCCTTAATGTTACATTCCCAATATAATTGTTATCATTCACCGCTTTCATCCCACTACCTTTTTTCTGTTTTTCATTTCTACTTTGATCATTCGTCTTGGCAAAGTCTCAGTTCAGCATAGCACTGACATACATGTTTAACTTTTAAGCATTGGATTATCTCATTAGCCAGTTGCACTCCAACTCATGCTACTAGCCCCTGGTTCGGGAATATACATAAATACACAATGTTTTCCTAATCATGGAATGAATGGTGGAATGAATGGCTCAATGTCCTTAACATAACCCTTTCATTAGGCCCTTGCTAAGGAACCTAATAAGGTTTGACGTTTGAAGTTCTGAAGCCATCAGAAGCCCATGGAAAAATAGAATTCATGACAGACGTTGATAACATAACCAGTAACGCAGATTTAAAAAAAAAAAAAAAAAAAAAAAAGGGGGAAAAACCCCAGACAAAATATAAACATGGGGTGACTCTCAAAGACAAATTCTGTCAAAACCCTTTCAATTTTTTTTCAGAGAGTATGTGTCAGTCTGTAAGGTGGTCTTTCTTAGGTGACGGTTTCATGACCTGCTGGCTTTAGCAGCAATACTGGCTCACGAAATTACAGCCTCTGTTTTTTTCTACCCAACAGTGACTAACAGAGTTGTTTGCAAAATCACAGAATAGACCAGATCAGTATGCAGATTCCAACCTCAATCTTTTATTCTGATCAGATTTGTTAGTTTGGCCACATAGCGTTCTCAGCATAGCTAAATGGCTGGCAGTTTGAGATGTGGAGACAGGAATGAAAAGCATCAGGTAAAGGAAAGGAATTCATTATGCTGCATTACTACAGAAGACAGCCTTGGTGGCAAAGCAAGGGGACACATATTTTTGCTTTAATCTTTAAGAGTAGGCTATGATGCTTACTGTTTGCTTCTTTCAACAAAACTGTCAAGCACAAAGCAGAAGTGGAAGGAAACCCAGCATCTGTTGGCAATGTCAGGAAACAAAACTAGCTGTTCACTCATAGCTTTCTTGGTTGATTCTTTGGGACACAGCCTATCATCCCCAGTTTGTAATACCACCTGGCTTGACAGTCACCATCACTGGCCATCATCATAAGGCCAGAAGAACCTAAGGGTGGCCACACTGAGGGTTAGCTGAGCCAGGTGTGCCCTGCTCCAGCAATAGGAGATAACGAAAAGTATAAGAGGACCAGGATGTTACGATACCTTCCATGAATACTCTTTAGAGTCTTCAGTAAACTGCAGTTCAGAAACTTCCCAGGCCAGTGGTTCTTCTGTATTTCATAGCCCTATGAAATAGGTTCTTTTATGATGTTTGTCATTTTTTGCACAGATATGCTACAGAGTACCAAGTCTCAAGGCCATTCAGAAATGAATCTCAGGTGCAGCAGGTTAGAGCCTGAAAGCTTATTGCACACTGTGGCCTTGAAATGTACCTGTATTTTTATAATGAAATAAAGATCTTCCTGAGGAATCTGTTTTAGTAATTGAAGGATTGTTTCCTATTTCATCTTAGCAGCACTTACCTGTGTCTCTAAACATATATTGGAATCTAAATTATGTAATAAAAATAGATGTAGTACATAATAATCATATAGAATTAATATACAATAGAATAATAAAAATAACTAGTGATATGCAATAGTAATATAAAATGGAATAAACAAAAGTCAGGCTTTCTCCTGCCACTCGTACACCACCACTTACACGTCAGATTTTGAATCTCCAGAGAGGAAAAATTTATTCTTCCCAGCCTGTACTAGCAAGAGGGAAGTCAGCTTTTGTGATTGTGGGAGCAACTGACTGATGATAGCATTGTCTGGAGCCAAGTATAAATTGAGTATCTGCAACACAAGCTGCCACACAGAGTACCAGTCTGTGGTTGTGAAATATTATGCTATATTACAGCCATTTAATGGCAATTGAGTGATCAGAACAATATGTTATTTAATGCACATACAGTGACACAATGGCTTTTTCTAATTAAGGCAATATTAGAGGACTGTTCTTTTGGTTAGTGGCAGAGGACAATCTTTATTGAGGGATATTCCTAGCTCCAAAAAATGCAATGGAAAAAATAATTCTATCTCTAGGCATACGAGGTTTTTCTTTTATTAGGCCTTTGGCAGTTTGGCATTTTTTGGCATTTGAGTTGAAGTGTCAGAGGTTTTCTGTGGGAATACTGGAGGGACCCCAGGGGCAGTGTAAGGAGAACAGCCTTTGGTGGCATCCCAGAGTCCAGGGATATAGGAATCTACAACTAGAGGCACCATGCTGAGTGCACCTGGGAGGTCCTGTGCACTCTTGGTGGCACCCTCAGTTTAGCAGATAATCCATAGTGCTCAAGCAGCCCTTGTTTCAGGAAAGAAAGCCTCTGTCTGATTCAGATTTAGCGATATTTCTTAAAAAAAAATAGCATTTCTTCTGCAGACCCAGTGTTGGAAATGACAGATATCACAGTGACAGAATTGGTAATCTGAGATTACAGTGTGAGCCATTTACAGTAATAAACTGAATTCCACAGCACCGCTAATTTCCTTTGTGAATCATTTTTTTCTGTGCTTATTCAGTTATGCCTTGCATCCCACAGTTGGGCTTTATGGGTTAAGAAGCAGAAGCCGTATACACAATTTAGAATATGACTGCAAAGTTTCACTGGCTGTCAGGTCCTCCTGAGAAATATGACATCTTTAAATAGCTTTCCTATGCTGCATTTTTCTATGTTACAAGGTTTGCATAAAAGCGAATATTACAGTAGAAGATAGTTTAATCACAATATTGACACATCGTTCTTCCTCTTCAGCATTTCAGTTTCTTACTAGAATCAAGTACTTCTGTTAAAAAGGACAACAGAGGAACTTTACAGCTTATTTCAGTCTGGAGTTCATTTTCTATTCATGTATTATTAGATTAGCATGGCCGATTAGTGGGAACACAATTGGTGGCAAAATTAAATATAATTATATATAAAAATACATGTAAAAACTATATATATGTATACATAAACACACACATACATAAACACACACATATATATATGAAAGCACTAGATACAAAATTCAGATGGCTAAAAGAAAAAAAAGTTTTCTTTTTAAAGAAAAAATGTTCCACATCTTTTCTTGAGGGAGGGAGGTATTATTTGAGAGAAAGGGTTGATTAATCATGCTGGCATATTTGAAACTGGTCATACTAATGATTCTTCCACACGTACTGTGTGTCATTTCATTATACTTGCAGAATGCCTCCTAGTGCTTAAAATGTGTTCATTTCTGACTTAATCTCCTTCCTCCAAATCCTACATTAAAACCACACGGTTTCTTGTGTGTACAACATATTCACACAATTTTGTGTTAAGTTTTATTTTGTTTCAGGCGCTGGAGGGTGGGTTATTCATTTGTTTGTTTTCTATGATATAGCAGTATTGCAAGACTCCAGGTCCGGGAGGTGATTGGCCTCCAATTCCAGGAGGTTTTCAAGGGAGTATTTTCTACTTGTGTTTATATATATTGAATCTATGCTTTCAAAACAATTTTGTGATCTGTGTATTTCCTCCCATTGGCTTGCATGTGTTTCTTCCTTTGTAATGACATACTTCATTGACAACAGAACCCAATGGGACATGTACAGCTAAATAGTAATTTTCAGATAGAGAATAGAAAGCAAACAGGAACTTGCTAAAGCAAATCTTGATTCAGATATTGCTTGAACTACTTCTGAAATCAGAGCGGAAAAGGCATGTATTTAGGTCTTTCCTCTTCCTGCTAAATTACTTGAAAGTCCGTCTGCAGGCTCAGCACAGTCTTGCTAGCAGATAAGCGAGCCATGTCCTATTGAGTCAAAAATACTACAACTATTTTTTGTAGTTGCATATTTATTTCTTTCTTATGATATGGTGGGAAGGAACATTCTGAAAGAGGGTAGTACAAAATAGACAAAAAACACTGCCATGTGATTATGAATGATTTAGTAAAACACTGAGTTGCGTGTGATGCCCTTGTTTTGCCTTCTTTCATATAGTATAAATCAGGAGCAGTTTCACTGCAGTAAAAAGAGCCCAGAAAAGTGAGGGCATGTAACGTGCAAATATGCTAGTAAGGTAATGAACCTACCAGCTGAGCATCTAATGAGTGCAGAAAAGCAAGTATGATTTACATGGAGAAGAAACAGTAGCAAGAAAGAAACAGTGGCATGATTGTACCATTCAAGGGAACTGCATACCTCACTGTCAGAAACCTTTTCAACCCCATTTACTTTTACAGAGATTTGAATATTTGCAGCTCTACAGGGCTTGAGTAACTATCTTTGTTATTCATGGGCGCGCTATTATTTCTGAACTTGTAGATGTTCATACACTTAATTTCTGCCATACTAAATCCCAGTCTTTTACGGAGATCCGCACAGCCTAGAAGTGGTTTTTTTCCTGGTGTTTCTTGAGCTGGCACAGAAAAGAGAAATCTGTTAAACCAGATAACTGACTGTAAGTTTCTAATTGATACAGATATAATTAATCAAAAAGTTTTAGTAGCATGGGCTATATTGTTCTGAATAGTCTGTTGAACTGTAGCTTGAAATTAACTTGAAAAAGAAACACAGTTTCATATAGGGTTTCTTTCTAAAGGAAATGTTCCTATTTAAAACAAACATCAAGATAACATTAGAATTTCTACACTGAGAAAAAGTCTATGGAAACAAATTTAGCAGTTTTGCAATAGGAAATAAGTAGCCAAGTTTTTCTGTCTTTATAATAAATATACACATAATACCACATGCTTTGGCCTTTTCTTCAGCCTTCGCTTACAGATCCTGGTAAAGAGTCCCTGAAAAAATAATTTAATTTACTTAGACAAAATAGGCACACAAAGATTGTTTCTGTAGACTTGGAGACCATAGTTCAAAGAGCAGCTCCACCTTAGACAATCTAATCTCCTGTTGAACTGCCAGATCCTTTAGTCTTAGCCTTTCTTCACCTTCCAGAGTTGGCATTGTAGGCCCCTTTTTGTTTTAAGTAGCATACACGTTAATTGTTGGTTTTTTTTTCATAAACACTGCTATACAAAGAAGCAGGCACACTGTGTCTGTTCCACACATCCTTGCTATCTGTGTTTGCCACACCTGGAAAATTCACCCATCATCATGGCTGCGTGCTCCAGGATAGCCACAAAAATTACCTTTTTTCATCAGCTGAAATCTGGACAAAATGTAAAGCTTTCCAGGGTAGGGAAACTGAAATGGTAACTCTGAGCAGTGTGCGATGCATCCATTGATTCAAGACACGAAGACCAGTATTTCACTTGAAAGCATTTTAGCAGGAACAGTCGAAACACAACTGACCTAAGCCAATATTTATCTTTCCAGGTATCCGTAGGCTCTTAAGCCATTATCACCGGCTCTATTTTTAAAACTACTCGGGGTAGTCCTCAGATACCAGCTTTGGTTGCATCATGGCCTCTTTAAGCTGACTGGGCTTTCCATTACCCCTGGCTGAAAGTTTGGCTTTCTACTCAGACCTCTGTTCAGAACAATTTATTGTTAACTGTCTATAAAAGTTAAATAAAATCCACTTCCATATTAATTTATCAGGTCGCTTTTGGATTTTCTTTCATTTTTTCTAAGCTCGGCATGTTCTCAAAATTAACACAACTCTGTCAAGAGATAGTGGCAATAAACTATCCACTTGTCTCTAGATGGATGAAGTCTTCAGCACTGTATTTTCAGATTCAGAAAGAATGTAGATGAAATGTAGATGAAAGTGGAAATACCAAGGCACAAACGATCCCTGCCCCGAACAGTGGCACAAAACCCCAGTGCCACGTGATGTGATGGGAGGCTGTGTGCTGACCGCTTCCACCCTGCACATCTGGGAAACTCTGCGCATAATGACATGTAGAGACATACCAGAACTGCTGCACCTGTACAGGGCAAATAGCCAGCACATACACAGTGAATCTGACGTATCCTGATCATAGATTGACTCTACAAATAATCTTCTGTGAAACTGAAGGGACTCAAGGGGCTCCGGTGCATTACACACAGAGCCGGCTCCCCGCTGCACAAGGCGTGCATGGCAGGACGGGAGCACTCTGGCACAATTCTGTGCACACGCTAGACATTTAAACTCTGCCATCTGCTCAGGACATAAGGGCTTTGAGCAGTCTGACAGGGTTTCTGAACATCTGGAAATTTTGGCCTAAAAGGCTAAAGTGAATGATGTTAATAGCTAAGAATTACAGGACCCTTACTCTTTGCCTCGATCTACAAAATTCTGTATCTCCACACAGGCTCAAAATGCTCTATTCATAAATGATTCCTGAAGTGTGAGATAAAAAATACTTTTTCTTGCTTGTAAATGAATAGAATGAGGGATTTTTTGACAGCTTACAAGCATTTCAAAAGTCATGTCACTTCAAAACCCATGCTTGTTTTATAATTTATGAGGCATTACATCTCATTATTTCCTGATAAGATGCATGAAGAGACCAAATCCTGTGAATAAATTCTTCAGTTGAAGCTAAAAGGATTCAGTTTTTTCATGGATAACCTGTACAGTCTCCCCTTGCTGGTTTGATATCCAGGGTTGACCCACAAAATTGCCTGAATTTTCACATGGAAAAATTGGCCTGCACTTTTCTTCTGAGGTCTTGCTGGCAGCCAAGCGGATGCAGCTTCCTTACCTCCAGCCAGCTGGCCCACCTGGCAATTACGTGCTAAGACGGGCCCAGGGACTTAGAAAATTCCCTAGAAAATAGGGATCTTTATTCATTAGCAGAAATTTTTTCAAGGCTATGGCTGCGTCCGAATGTTTAGTTTTCTTTTCCTTTTCTCACTTAACATCCTCCAAGTCTACAGAATTATGCTAATTTTTGTTAATATTCTGTTGCATTCCTATCTAAATACTGTTAAGAAACATGTCCAGTGATTTCAAATCTTCTTTTGTATGATGCTGAGTGAGTCCCATATATATAATACTTAGTACTGATGGGCCCAAACATGTCAGGTCTGTAATGGGCCCTTTGACTGTACGATATTTTCAGTCTACATCTGGGGGAACATGAAAAATTAATGCAATAGTGAAAGAAGTCAGGATAGAGTGATAGGAAAGGAAATCTTGACTGCAATCCAGGCTCAACCAGGAGGTGGCTTGGTATATCCATACCACAGATGATCCATAACAGAGGAGTATGACTAAAAAAATACCAGGTAGAACGTGACAGCCTGACCTCGGGTGTAATAAGAGCCTCAGCCCACATTTCCTGACCTGAATGAACTGTTTATAATATGAACTATCTCACTAACGGATAAGGAGTCAACAATTGTGTTCAAATTGCCCATCAAAGCTAAAAATCATTTGAAAAGTCTAGGTATTGAATCTATGCAGTTATTACAGTTTTTTAAAACTCAACTCAATTTTTTACACTTGCAATATAAAGGTTGTTTATTTGTTTTTTCCAAGTCTTTTTTCCAAATCTGTTTTCTTGGATGTTTTCTTGATTCTACAATCAGGAACATAGAGAATGGGATTGCAAGCACCTTTTGGAGCAGCATCTTCTGGAATTTAGTAGATCAGTTACAGATCTCAATTCTTCAATCTTTTGAAAGTTCCTCGGATTTGTCAGGAGTTTGGTATTCTTTAAAGGGTTTTAAACAGTTAGAATTTAATAAAAAGTGTCTTTGTTTCTGTTATCAAATCCAAGTCTATAGTTGAAGTAAATCAAACTGCTACATTACAGAAATTTCAGTAGAATGCTTACAATTTCAGGAGGTCTTCTGTCAGTTTCTTCAAATTATGTATTGCAGATTTTTTCCCTAATCACTCAAAGGTTGATATCTGATTAAATATCGCAGTGTACCTGGGAGTAGGGTCGGAAACTGTAATATTAAACCCAAAGGACAAGTTCTTTTCCATTGGATTCTGCAGTAGTCCATACTGTATGTGGGAAGGGGTGGGTAAAATCTGTGTCTGTCATGTTATCCATTTATTGGCTGAACAGTAGTGAAGGAAATTAGTAAAGAAACAAGATTATTTTAACTCTTTCATTTACATGGAATTATGTATAAACTGTCACTCTGAGGGAACCACAGCAATCGGTCAATGTGGAATAACTCCTCTTTGAGGTTTGTTTCTGGTTCTCAATCCAAAAAGCACCCCTAAAGTCAGTTAAAATCTGGCATAAGTCACTGACTTGCTAGCAGTGCTGTACAGTCTCCCCTTGCTGGTTTGATATCCAGGGTTGACCCACAAAATTGCCTGAATTTTCACATGGAAAAATTGGCCTGCACTTTTCTTCTGAGGTCTTGCTGGCAGCCAAGCGGATGCAGCTTCCTTACCTCCAGCCAGCTGGCCCACCTGGCAATTACGTGCTAAGACGGGCCCAGGGACTTGCTGGAAGCACTTGTTGGAAATTTACCTTGTAAGTGAAGAGAGGACCAGGGTCATATCTTTCTTTTTTGTAGCACGTAATGGATCGTCTCTGCTAGAGAGGACTTCTCCCAAGATCAGAAATCCAATTTGGCGTATGTGTTCAAAAAAAAAGAAACTCCAAGACTTGCCAGTGATAAGGAGGTTTTTATAGCAAAGCATACCTGTAGACTTTAAAGAAATAGGTACCATTAACAGAAATAGCTGTAAGACCAAAACTTACTACTGATGAACTGGAGACAAGAAGGATGAATGTCTAACATTTCTCTGGACTTGAATATGACAATAAATATCTTTGATTATGAAGCAGTGGAATAAGTATTAAATTGCTGTTTGAACAACAGAATTCAATGAAGCAGATTTTTCTATGGGGAAAAACAGACAACACACAGATTGTAAATTATGTAATTATCTCTCAGATAATTGGTCTGTTAAAAGAGAAACAAAACAAAAGAAAAAAAAAATAGGCACTTAAAAGACTGCTCTCTATAGACAGACACATTTAAAACTCAGCTGAGAGGGATTAAGAATCACTGAAGCCCTGAAATATATTTAATCAATTTTCTATCTCCTGCTGGCTGTTTTAAACAGACATGACTTTCATTCCTAAAGATAGTTTGTGTCAGGTTTTCAGGGACTAGAGGAGAATCTTTTTATCCATATATTTCAGTATTCTCAGACACAGCAACATCATTAAAAGCATTTGATCAATTTACTTAAGACAAAATTCTGTTCGATAGTTGTAGGAAAGAAAGAAAAAAACTGATATATTCCTGAGGTATGCATTTATATGCTAGGCACTATTTTTTTTTCATTATACAGTTATTTTAATGAAATAGCATGTATATTTATTTCTTTGCATCTAACTGTTTCTTGTCCATTCTTTCTCATGCACGCACTGTTTTGGATTGCAAATCTTTATAAAGTAAATGGTGTGGCAGTATCATTCCAGTACCGGCAAAATGGCTTCTCTTTCATTTATTTGTCTTGTTTTGTTTAGAAAAGTAAAGTTCATATCAGCAAGACATTCTTTGTTTTTCAGTACGCGAAGAAACTGCTTAAGGTAAAACATTTTTTCCAATATTGAAATTTCCCACCACAGAATACTTCAGACGTTTAAAATACAAATTAAGTTATGTTTACTTCAAAATATATTTATTTGCAATGCATACTTAAATATATTATAAGCAAAAAGCTATTTATTTCATATGTGTAAATATTTATGCAAGATCTGGCCCTTTTTTTTTTAAAGTATAAATAAATTAGTCATTTAATCTAAGCCTAATCTCACCTTGAAATGCCGCCATGCCTGGAACAGGTATCATTACGAAGTTTTCTCTCTAAAATGACAGGAATCAGACCAGCTAAAAATTATGAGCAATATTATGATATTGATTTTCAGTGAAGAACCTAAACTCAGTTCAATAGCATAAAATGGTGTTGCATTAAAAAAAAAGCTTTATGATATTTATTACATATAACAGCAGACGAAAGGAGTTTAATTTTGGTGGGGTTTATAATTACTGGTGTCTGTTGTTTGCATTTCTTAAAGTATGGGGAAGAGAAAGGCACCAGTAATGTTTCAAATAAAATTTGGGGATGTCTTCAGCCTGATTTTCTCTGTTCGAGCTGAACTTGTGGAGGGGAAATTATTTTTATGATAATCATGTAAAGTTTCTATAGATGAGACAATGACAATGAACATTTTAGATATGGCAGCACAGCACGTACTAATTCTATGCTGTCCTTAAAATGCTTTGTTTTTCTAGCAAAACACTTTACCAAATTTGAAGGTATCCTAATGTTTTTAATGTTAAAAACATTTTAGTGTCTTGTGGATCAAGAGGCAAGTTTTTGTTATATTAGAGAAAGTGTAATTAAGACATTAAACTTCAAGGACTACAGAGGAAAAATGGATCAATGCTAGTTGAAAAACACATAAAAACTTTTCATTATTAAAAAAAAAGGTTTTACATGGTTTTTAAAGTAAGAATTATCTCTTCACCATAAAGATTTTCCTGAAGTTGTATTCACCTATTCTTTGGACTCCTCTGCATGTAGGTACATCAGATGAATATGAAGGATTTCTACTGAATGGTTTTGAACTTTGAGCTGAAGTAAACGACATCATGGACATTTTCCATATAGCAAACAGGATCTATGGTATGGCATAAGATATGAGACGATAAAGATTAATTATCAAAGTGTTTTTTAATTTATCTGTAAGTTTTTTTGTTAACAACCATAAGCAATGTTTGCATGCAATAGATAAAAAAAGTTAATTAGAACTATCCATTTAGTAAGCATAGTCTTCTGGAGCTAAAATCAATGAGACAATGAAATCCCTCTCCCCGTCTGTTACATGGAAGCATACCTATATGTGCATGCAAACACATGCAAATATTCTTTCTAAAACATTTGTAATTAAAATATATATGGATATAAATTATATTTCAAATATTAGTTTTTTCAAATGCTAGTTTTGTAGAAATGATCACAATAGTTCTACTCATACAAGTCACCATGTTGATTTGGCTTTCTAGCACTTGGATGGATTTGATAAGCAATTGCATATGACAGTTTTTCTGAAAAGATTTTAAAAAGCATGTAACAAGAATACATCAATTTAGAAAAAAGCATTTCATAACCCAATTAAAATAAATAACATTTTGAAATCATAAAGTACATACGAAAAAAAAGAAGGTGGGAAAAGACAGGGACCACAATTCACAGTTTTGTGTTGGAAAATTATGTTAGACACTGTCGGTCCTAACCTCATCAGGTATAAATCCAGCTAACTCCACAGGCAATAATGGAACTGTTCCAGTCTGTCACAGCTAAAGAGCTAGCTCTAAATCTTTTCAAGCATTTTTTCCTTTTTTAAACTTGTGCTGTAAGAGCACTTTTAAATATGACCATCTGAGCAAAGTAATTTCTCTAACACAATAGGTTTTAATTATGACAGCTTAAATTAATTGTTCAGGTAAATTAAAGACTTTGCTTAATTCCAGATAGTTTCCTGACTCAGAACCATTTCTACTTTATTTGAAAAATCCTTTGCATAGAGCTTTGGTGAGATTTAATTTTTTGTTTGTCATCATTAACCAGTTCTCCAGAGTATTGCAGAAACTGTCCTCCCACTTGTTGTACACAGAAGCCCAAAGTATTAATCTTAGGCTTATCATCTGGAAATGGACTTTGACAAATTAATTCCTGGGCATCTTGCTCCAGGAGCTTAGAGCGAATACATGTAGCAGTCTGCTCCGCCGGAGATTACCATGCTCGTGGCAGAACCAGTAGGAAAGGCCTTCTGCCCACAGCTGACCTGCTTCTGTGAGCAGTCTGTGAACCTCCTGTAACTTATTCTATAATAATACTCTGAAATCCAATATAAGTAAGTTACAGTAAATAATGATGCACATAGCAAGCCACTTGTCATAACTGCAAAGTACATACAGTCTTCCAAGTGAAAAAATGGGGCTAGGGTTATGAAGAAACCTTTAAATTCAGTGTTTGAAGGGCCTTAACCACAAAATGGAAGAAGAGAGATTGTTTTGTGCATGACTTGGAAGCATAAACAGCAGAGGAAAGGAGAATTTATGAAAATACATACAATTTAGAGTGAGAGGCTGTGGAATAGTCATAAAAAGAAATTATAAAAGCTACTGCATTTGGTGCTTTAAAATTAGATTTATTTTAAGATAATAGGAAAGGAAAAAGAGGCAAACTGATAAAAGGCGCACTCTGATTCCTTCATCCTGAGGCTAGCTGAGCTTCATTTATGCATCTTAACAACAGTCACCTAGGCTGATCTAAATTACATTGATAGCAAGAGCTCCCAGAAGACAAGAGTTATGCTGCCTGTATTGCAGGGCTGACAAGAGGAGGAACAAAAGATTTTGAAATGAATGTTAGGTTCACCTAATTTAATTCAAATAGATTAGCCATTTGAGAAATGTTTCACTCTCTCAAGGAGACTGGAAGTACTGGAACAAATTTCTGCTTTAATGTTGCTACCCTCAGTAGAGTTTAATCAAGTTTAAATGTGGGCTGCACCAGAGAGAGGGAGCAGCAGAGTTCTCATGGTTTGCTCTGTGGGAATCAGTGCTGAGTTTGCTCAGGCCTTTGCTGGATTAATGGTTACTTTCTCTTTTCAATTTATGTGAATTTATTTATCTATTTTATAATCTATTTTTTCATTTTTCCATTCTGTTATGTGAAGAATTGCTTGAAGAAGTTTTATCAGAATCTAGGAAAGTTTGCAGAAATCCAACCCAAAAATGAACAGTTACATTTACATGACTGTTACTTCTCAGAGGGCCATCCCTGCTCTGTAGCAGCTTTGTAGCATGTGCAGTCTAGGTGTATGTTTCCGTTCAGTGAGCTGAATGAATAGTCAGTATAGTTTCAGAAGAAAGCATGATGAGTTATCATGCTTCACTGCTTCCCTAGAATAGCTTGCAGAGAAAAGTTGATTGTTGTAGGAAGAAAGAGAATGCAATTTACCATACTTAAATTTTCAAAAGACATACTATAAATTACAGTGAAAAATCAGTAAAAGGTATCAAACAGCCTTTATTAGACCAGAAATTATTTTTACCAAAACCAGAGCATGGTTTCTTTTCAAGTACTGCTTCTTAAATACGTGTGGGACCTCTGAGTTCACTAAAAGTTACCAGTATTTTTCAAAAATGTTATTGTCAAGGGTGCAGTACTTTGACATAGAAGAAATGAGAGGATAAGAGAAAGCTGAGTAGAGGCTCAAAGATAAAGGGCAAATTGGTTAATAAAATATTTTCTGGTAGAATTGCAGAACTGGTGAAAAAGTTCAGTTTTAAGTCAGTTTTTATTATTTATAAAATTCATGTGCCGCTTGAATAAAAATGGTGGAAAATTCTCCACTGAGTCTTGGTTGGCAGTACCAGCCAAAGCAGGTGCAGAATATTTTAAGCAGATAAGAGGACCAGTGAGATTATTCTTTCTGTGTTAAATGCAGATAAGTGAAGAATATCTTTCTATGTCTCTTGGAACTCAAAAAGATGATCAGAATTTTTTTTTAGACTGCTAATTGCCCAAAGAATATATCCAAAAGCTAGTTTCAAAAGTGATCCATACCGAAGTAAGTACATAATTGCATTTGTCCAAAAATTAAGATTTTTGCCCATTCAGTAAGTTTAAATAAGGAGAACATTCTGATTTTAAGTAGTGAAAATTGACATTAAATAGTGCCATATGCACAATGATCCTATTTATTTAATCAGTACAATTCATGGATCAAAGTTCTAATCAAGGATAAAAGTATTAGTTTTGACTAGCAAATACGAATAACAAATTAGACTATCAATCAAACATAAATCACACTTCTTCAGAGGTCAGCTCTGAGTAGTTCACACTATCAACACCAAGAAAGGGGAAAAAGATGTGGAAATAGGTATGAAAAAGGATAGGTAGAATGTACTCAGATATTTTGGATATTTTCAGATGATACTATTTAATGTGATATACTTAAGAGAAATGGTAAAATTATCGAAAGCAGGAATATGTAAGAGCTCTTAGGAATTCTGAAAGACTGGAAAATTGCAACTGTTGGCTGTTTTATTTTAGAGGAAGAAAGTAAGGTCATCAGAATTCTATTTTGTTTATCTTCAATTTCCAGTAAAACATTGGAACAAATATTCAAGTAAATTAATCACATAGATGGTACCTAGGACATGAATATGGACCAATATGGATTTATCGAGAACAAATTATGTTAAATCTATCTAGTTTCTTTCTGTGGTAGCTTATAAGAGTGGAGAAGAGGAGCGCGTGCTATGTATCCTGACTTCAGTAAGGCTTTTGATGTTGTTGCAGATTGTATTCATTAGCAAGATAAGAAAATACAATCAAACTGAAAGCACTAAAAAAACAGCTGGAAAAGCATACTCAAGGGGCACTTAATATTGTGCATTATCAAACTGGAATAATACATCAATAATTCTTAAAAAGTCTGTTCTGAGCCTTGTACTATTCAATTTTTTTTAATAAGCTGACTGATAGAATAGGCATGTTCACTTTACAGATGCCACCCATTTCGGAAAGGTGGCGGCCCTCTAGGAGATGGGTAATGTAAAATGATCCTGACAGACTGGAGAAATCAGTCAAAAAAAATAACACATGGTTCAATTTTAAAAAGTCTCCCCTTGCATAGACATATGATGAATTCTTACATTGTGAATGGGCACCACCTCAAAATTACTGGTAGTGCAGAAAAGACCTATAAGAAGGGAATGTATTGAAAATTGTACGACAATGTCATGTTGTTTTCAGAAAGACTGACATGCTACTGGGATGTAAAATGTGAGTTTGTCAGTAAAACATGCGGCATAACCTTTCCACACAGATCACGAGTAGTCTGGGACTACATTTGAATAAAAATTTGGGCCTGTCAGACAATGGTAGGGGAACAGCAAATCTTGATCAGTGATCAAGAAAATATGGCTTAAAATTAAATACTGGAAGTCTCGGAGTTGTTAGAGAGAAAGAGGAGGCCTGAGGCAGGGAGTTAGTCTTCCTTTATGTAAATGTTAGTTAGAAGGAAGGAAAAAGCTGTTCTGTGGTCCTATCTACATGTTAATATTACATGTATGAATTGGTAATAGTCTCAGTGCTGTTAGTCCTATTTCTGACATTTGTCAGAAAGTGGCATTTGTCGCTACAAAGGCTCATGTTAAAAATGGAGTACGCACTATACATAATAAGTACTTGCCCGTTCTTGGAAATCTTAAAAAATATTAACTTCAAATGTTCCTCTTTTTACCACCTATAGTAACAAGAGGCATGTAAAAAAAGTTAGAAAAACAGATGCTGTCAAATACTCATGAGGCATAAATTGAATTAGATTTATTGAAGCTACACAAATTAGCACAACGTAAGAAATAGCAATTTAGAATTTTTCTGCTGGAATAACATTGTATTGACAAGTACGAGTGCATGCTTCTTAAACTATTCCATTCTAAGAGATTCATGCTATCAGAACTTGGACAACAGTTTAGTAAAGTGCCTGCTTACAAAATCTAATCATGAGCAAAACCTCCCAACTGGGAGGCTAGTTTAGTAATAAAAATGGTACTAAGCAGAAAAAGCGAAGATGTTATTCCTATGAGGAGAAAATGAAAATAAATAGTAAAAAACTAGAAGAAGAGATGCAGAGCAGAAGACGATGGGTGGTAAAGAATACTAGGAGGAAATTATAGGGGCAGAATGGGCCATTGAGGTTTCCCTGCTAAAGAAGGATACTTGCTCTGCAGTAACCAGCGGTTCTGTAATTCTTCAGAACCTCAGAAACTTGGAGAGCTCTGAATTTGGCACAACTTCTTCCAAACTGAGGGATTAAACTAGTCATCAAAAACCCCCTTCCTTTCTAGAAAGCATTATTCTTCCTGCTCAAGCAAGCAGGCAAGCCTCTATTTGCAGAGGCGGAAGAATGTGGCCCAAGAATCCTTTGAACCATAAAATTAACTTTTCTGGGATTATGTGGGACTCAAGACACCTACTCCTGCAAAAGATAAAAGCATGCACACACACACGCACATAAGTAGACAGGTAGATATGCCATTTCTCAAAACAGGCCAAATAATGCAGATGGATGATGCACACACAGTCCCCTTCCCTGAAGTCAGTGGAGATGTGGCCAAGTGAGAATTTCCAGGATGAGTATGCTGTACACCATTCCCCCAGCAGTAACTCCAGCACAGAAAGCATAGAGACCTACTGAAATTGATAGTGTCTCGGTCACTTGTAAAGCTTAGACCCTAAGTTACAATTCAGAAAAGCTTAGTTCTAAACACTTTTTTAAACCTTTTGGCTAATTTAATTTAAGGACTTCTTGAAGAATCATATTTAGAAAGCACTCTTAATTAGAAAGAAAACTTAAACGTTATTTTAAGTATGTTTACGTCTTCTAAAAACAATAAGGTAGAAGTACATATTTAATGTTCTCATAAACTTAAATACTTTACTAGCTACTTATAGTACAACTTTAAAATGAAAAAAAAAAATGGTAAGAATAACTAGAAGAAAATTAGCAGTAGAGACATGAGCAAAAACCTTGTCAAAAATTTTGGAAACTTGTGTTGTGATAACTTCGTTCACAGCAGCATAGATTAGGATCTGCTCCACTCAAGTCAGTGGAATAAGATTCAAGTGTAAAATCAGGAAAAATTATATTTGATTATGGCCCAAGTTATTAACTATTCTGTAAAATGAGAGTAAATAAGATAGGAACAGTCTTTTGCACCTGCTAATGGAAGAATTCTCTGTTATCTCAGGGCCTTCTTGAAAACCATTGAAGGTAATTATAATCTTCCCAAGAGCTTTAGCGCACCTGGAATTATGTTTTCAGGAAGGAGATTCCTGAAAGATTAAGAATATACAGAAAAGTCAGAGTACTCTTACTGTGAGGGGAACATGGCTCTTGCATGTTTTTCCAGACTCTATTCCTTGCATTTGCATTATAATGCATGTATTTCATCAACGTGCAATTGTAAATATACCCTTCAGAAAAATGACCTATTGATGGGTTCCCCAAAAAGCCCCTGCTGACTGTAATGTGTAATTTAATTTCAACTTCTATCTGAAATTAATTATAAGCCCTGTGAGACGTCACAAAAAATTGCATTTTCTGTTTTGCTTTTTTATTTTTTTTTATGAGTGGCAATAAATTCATGCCAATTCTTTTTGAATTATGTTTATGGTTTTACTGATATGAAACTAACTGATAACAAAAGGGAGGCAGCAATAAGCAATGTGGAATATACATGAATGCACTTATTCATGGTTTATGATTAACCGTAAAAAACGCTAGGTTTTTGAACAGCTTATCTTTTTCTAACATCCTTTATTGTGTCTCCAAGGCTTGGTATTTTATATATTAGGTAAAATATATGCTACTCTTACCATGAATAGAAATTAAAACTACAATTTATTTACAGGACATTTTTATAGCCATATATATGTGTACTGCTAGTCATAACCCTGTATGAGGCTGAACGAAAATGATTTGACTGTAAAATATGTTACACCTGATATCATATGGTTTGCTACAATACTGCATAGAATGCATAAAAAACAGTCACCTCCAATGCCCATGATATTTCTAATATATAGAGGAATACATTTTCCATCTGTATAACTTTTTTTTACTGAATCTTTTACAAGCTTCATGTTAAGAACTTGGACTTCAGATTATCAAACATAATACTTTACCAGTTTTTTAAATAGCTTTTGATGCAGCTCCATCTAGTCTCAGAGCTTGCTATTTTACTTTCAGATAGCCCTAGGCTGAATGAAAAATCTAGGGTCAGGCTTTTCTGTCAGATTGGGTAGCTTGACTTTGCATCCAGTATCTGATATACTTCAACGCTAGAGAAGACCCAAGCTCCTAGGTTTTGAAGTTCTGTAATACTTGAAAGAAAGCCCTTAGGCAAATACCAGAGTCAAAGAAGTTAAATCTGTTCTGGATAGGTGAAGCAATATCCCGTAGCTAGCAAGGGAGATTTAATTAATAAAAACATGTTAGCTTCCTGTTGTTCTGCACCAGAATATCCTCTCATGATCTCTGTCAAGAAATATAACAACAACAATTCAAATTAAATCCTTTATTCAAGACATAACTTCTGTTTAGAAAACCAGTTTTGGTACTTTTGGAATTTGAAAAACAGTTATCCAATGGAGAGAGAAAGTAGCAGCTGAATGCCTAAAAACCCCCTCGGATGCTGGGAAAAGAGGTATAAATCAGAGAAAGAAGGAAAACCATACCTCTTCAGTGTTCTGCTCTTTACAAAGCATATCGTTACTCTGCTTAGCCTCTTCAACTCAATGGTCTGTGAAGTCTAATGTAGTTTCCAATTTCTTGTAGAAATTGCTGAATTTCTACTTGTCCATAACAAAACACTGCTCCTGGGGGAAAATAAATAAATAAATAACATATTAAATTTATCCACATGGATAATGTTGGAATAGAGTCAGTCATCCAAAAAGAAACTTCACCTGAAATATGTCCATTAGGCACTTCTGTATCTTAGTGTCCAGAGTACCTCTGTTTTTGCACACAAGTCCATAGAGAAAACTGTCAAAATGTGAAAACAGTTGCAGTCAGATATTAATTTTTTCTTGCTCTCCAACTTCTTTACTGCCTCTAATTTTATTTTCCTCCCTGAAATTGTTTTTTCTTCTGCCTTTGTCTTCTCAGTTTATCAGGTAACTTCATCATCTATTTAGTTTTGCTTGTCTATTCTTTTCCCTCACAACTATTTACCAGTCTTTTCTCTCTTGAGTGTCATGTTACTAGAATCTTTCAAGAACCATATAATCAAACACATCTCATCACATTATACCACTAACTGAAATTTCTGGAATATGATGAACAATTGCAAAGGACATTTTTCTTATCCTACGAGCATCATTTACCTGGTTTGCTAAAGATATTGTCACATGTACAAATATAAATTCCAAACATTCTGCCTTCTCCCTTTTTTTCCACAGATAAATACACACACTTTCAGCTCATATCAATAACAACTTCAGCACTGGAAATTTCTTTGGGGTTAATGACCCTATCCAGGGTTGTGGATCATTAGCTCCCAAAAGGTTGTTAATTCTCAGAAAAAAAACTGTTTCTCTGTTTTTATTGCTTACATATATTGTGTGTAGAATTGCTCACTGCCATAAAACATAAATACTCGAGAGAAAAAAATAAGGCAAGTTCCCAGCTGAGCAGAAACTGATACGGCTCAAATTGACTTTATCTTATGCTAGATGTCAGTTGGATATTAGCAAGCGCATCCACTGCTCATCCTTATTTTAATAAAAATTTCAGAGTAAAAGACTGCCATTTACTTTTCCTTTATAAAGGACCTGAAGATGAATTGTCTTGAGAGCATCAGTTGCATAAAACAAATAAATCATAAAACAAATAAAGCTGAACAACTTACATATAATGATTTCTTCTAATTTGTACCTCTCAAAAAATTGCATTTTGGCACTTTGAACTGAAAGTAGGCACTGGTTCAATTGAGTTATTAACCCCTCAATAACAGTGTTTGTAATGAAAACACGGACAGACCATTAAGTGTAGTGCCTATTAAGAGCAAGATCTAAAATGTATTATTGGGGGTTTTTTTTGTTTGTTTTTAACACAGTGTTATTTTTCTTTCTTTTTAATTTGTAGGCATCTCTATCAGTCTCATGTTTTGGAATAGGACAGTCAGAATTAAACCACTGAATTCATTATAGCCTGAACTGGGTTTGGTGTTCAACATGCAACATCTAATTAACAGGTGAAGCACAGTAGTAAAATAGACTCACGTAGACTCCTACAGTTAAAAAAAAAAAAATTAAAGAGAAACTAATAATAGCAACCCCATTAGATTTTTCTTTTATGTATTTCTTTTGGAGGGACCTTTTTTCAGTTTAAATCTAACTGGCTATTAATATCTCCTTTCTTCTGAGTTGCTTTTGCAATGATAAGGAAAATGTTGAGAAAGTGCATCAATGTCTTTGTGGTATAGATCACCAAGTCATTAAGATACAGCTCATGGAACAACATGTAGGACTGAGGGAAAGTAAAAGATCAGCATCATTACACTTTCAAAAGAGCCAAACCCCATTCTTTCCTATGTCAGAATTTCTGGTGTACCCTATAGAGCTCTGTAGCCAGAATTGAAGGTATGGGCAGGAAAAGCAATTTTACCAATTACTTTTTGTTCCTTTTAGATTTTGCTATTGTAAGTCCAGCTGTGTTTGGCCAGCTTTTGTCCTGTCATTTTTTCATTAGCTTGGATACAAGCTCTTACTTAAAGTTTTATAAAAAGTGAAGGAGCTGAAATTAGATCTTACTGGAAGCCAGAATGCCAAGTGAAAGGTTACAGTAATTTGTTTTCATCTAGATTAGCATGTTCTATGCTAAATTTTGATCAGTTTTACTGCCTTTTGGACTGCTGATTCACTTGCTAGAGAATGATAATACATGCATACAACCAACTCAGTCATCTAGATCTAAGCTATCTTAGTCCTTTGGCAGCTGAATAAACAACCAGAATTGCTTTTCAAAGCTAAGTGGATTGCTCAGGTATGCAGTGAAGATGTATATGAAGCTGCCAGAGCTGGGTGTTCCACATAAATTACTCTTCCACACTTCCACAAGTCACTATGAACTACACTGAAGATACTGAGCAATGCTAAATTAGACCAGGTAAAGAATCAGTTGTGAAAATACGTAACAGTCAAAAAAAATCTTTTTCCTGGTGATCATGAGATATGCAGCATTATTCCACACATAATCAGATGCTCATATCCTATCATATGTATGTTCATATCCTATCAAACGATTGGTTACATGGTTAAGTAGTGTGTAACTAGATTGATTTTGTGCAAAACCGTAAAGCAGCTTGTGTCTGACCTGGGGCATGCCTGGAGGTCTTAGAGGCACAAGCTCTTCAGCTGCCCCATGTTCTGCTTCTGGGTGCATTCCTAAACCCCAAGTCCTCCAAGGAGCTAGATGTCTAAGCCCTATTGGGAAACCTAAGCAAGGTTTCCTCCTCCTGCTTCTCCCAAAATGCTCCTTCCTATAGACTTTCTGAATGTATCTGACAGATTTGAGGTCTCATAATTCACAATGATAATTTACTTAATTAGAAACATGGCAGACCACCTCCCTCACCCTCTGCTAGTTACTTAAACAGTGGCTTAGTGGTTCAATTTCTCACTTAGAGTGCATGGACTACTAGGTTCATTTTCATTCTCTGTATGACAGTATCCAAAAAACTCATTTCTGGAAAAGTGCTCAGGCTACCAGGTGAGGTTTCAGCTTTGGAAAAGGTTCATAGCTCCTCCTTTTGAAGCTGGCACCTCTTACATTATTGAACGAGATGTTTTGGCTAAAGCAATCCTAGCTGCATAGCCTGATGGTTAAATCCTCTTTTCAGTAAGAAGGGTGAAGACAATGATTAGCTGTTCCCAACTCTATATTTTAAATAACAGGAATGAGCATTCTGGGCAATTTTTGAAGAAAGTTTTCAAGACTTAGACTCAGAAGATGGCTTCAGGGAAAAAATCACAGATACGTCTTCGCTTTCCCTTCTCAGATTCTCATTCTCTCTATATATAGAGCCTAGGCACACAATTTTCACTATTTAAGATATACCTTAAGATTAAGGTACCATTTTTTCTTAAGATAAGTTTAAGGTCTTCATTCTACCCCCACCCCTAATATATTCTATACCTCTGAGACTTTACTAGATCTAGGTAATCATGTTGTTTGAGGGGTTCTTATTAGGGAGTTGTTTTGGGGATTTTCAGAGGAAGAAATAGTTCATAACCACAGTAAAACAAGGTAGGAAAAAAAAGCAGATCTGAGTGGAATAGGACTGATTTTTTCCTTTTTTTTTTCCCTCTGCAAAATGACTGTATAAAAAAAATCCCCAGCAATTCTTCCATTCAGTCCAACATAGAAAAAAAATATATTTATTACTGGATCTGTGTTTTTTTTATTTTAAATATGTCATTTTTTTAAACCAAAATTCTGTTCTGTGAAAACTGCTTCTCAGCTTTGGTTGGTTTAAAAAATAACCATATTCTGTCAATTATTTTTTCCAGTAAATATATTTTTTTCCTGAGATATTTGCTAATTCAGGGTTTATTGCCATACATTGCAATTATATATAGTCTTAAGTATATATAAAAATAGACCCTCCCATTAGTGCTATTGAAAGCTGCACAACTATTATTCAGAGAAAAAGCTCACTTTTGAGAAATCACATTTTTAACAAGTGCAATTTCCAAGTAAGGTATGGTAAGGCCTTTGTTGCAATATTAAAAGGCTTTAATCCTTTTGATGAACTGAATCATGGAATTGGACACAAAATCCTAGGTTTTTTCACATATATAAAAAGTTTTCCAGACAAGTCCAAAATATATTTTGGCAGTCTATAATTTTAAGAAAAATTTTACTCAGCAATGACAAATATTTCTGACCCGAAGAAGACTCAGCTTTTTCGGTTTCTTGCAGTGTTACTGCTTTTGCCAGTATTCTTTCCTCACCAATATTTTTCATTCTTTGTTACAAAATCTAATTCCTCTTACACAAGTTGCCCAATTAAAAGTAATCTTTAGTGCAAACATGAAAAGGAGCTTTTCTATAGCTACCCTTTGCCTTTCTGCAGAAGAGAATAAATGTTATGATGTACATCATCTATCTAGCTCATATGACTAGTGACAGAAATATTAATTCCAAGCACATTTCTATTTCAGCCACTTATTTGCACCCCGTTAGTGCGTGAAGAGCAATATTTCTGTGGAGTTATGGTGACATCAAGTGGCTAGCTAAATGATCCCTGCAAATATAGCAGTATCAATATATACTCTAGATGTTGGAGTAGAAGCCAATATAGGGAACTACCAACACGTAATATTGAGAACGTCTTACCTCTTTGATATATTAGTGAACTTCCAGTTCCATATGATGGATTAAAATCTAAATTTTAGATGTGTCATCAGGGTGTGTATCATTAAATGCCATTAATGAAAACCAAACCATCATATTTCATTCCTGAGGTAGAGTTCAAATGCAAGGGACTGACACTGAGATGAAGAATGGTGCTCAATACCAAATCATCTGAACTACTCTCTTTTACCTTGTGCTAAAACATATCTGGGTTACTCAGTCAGCTGCTGTGCACTCGTTAGGAAAATGGAGAGAGTGATAATTATCTTCTGATAGGATTTTTGTGATTGAATTAACAATTTAATATCTACAACTTTAGTTGCATGTTCCGGTTCAATGACAACACAGCCTTATAAAAGTAACAAATAAAGCTCAATTTGTTCTACAGTAGGATGATTTCTTTAAAATTGTCTGCTGTCAAAATTTACACTTCCAACCCTTTCCAGACCATAGTTGGTTCATGAGTTTGAAGGTATACATTTTAAGAGTCTCTAGTGAGTGCATTTTCTTCACCAGCTTGTTTTTCACTCACTTTCTTTATGGGATAACTTCTCCATCGCCTCTCCTATAGTCAGATCTTTCTTCTGTTTGCTACCCTCAGCCCCTCCAAACCAGTGCAATGACTTTGATCACTCACCATCCTCCTTCAATGGCACGTCAGAGTTTCCTGCTTCAAGGCTTGCTTGAGCCTACTTGTTCGGATGGCCTTCAAGAGAGGTTAGATGGAGAATAAGGACTCAATATGAAATCAATAAAAGATACGATTTTTGTGGACCAAAGAGGAACTACAGAATTCAGACTCATCAGAATATTGCCAAAATGGTAGCTGAGAAGCACAGAGGGAATATCGGATGGAGTTTGTTTGAATTTATATGTACTGATACAAAAATTACAAGTTACCTTACAGTTTAATACAGGGGCAGTGTAATACGGTGGCTGTATAATACTGACCTAAGTCATAGAAAAGATGTCAGCTCCTTTCTTCAGTCTGATGAAAGCCTTTAGCATTGAACATCTTACTTGACTAGTCCATATTTGTCAATATATTCTAATGACTTCACCTTTGTGGGTCAATCATATTTACCTGAAAGAATTTATAGAGAGAGATATATATGTGTGTATATAGAGAGTTGTTATTGTTGTTCTTGCTGTATGATTCTCAGAACACAAATTATTAGCTCTGGTACACCAAGCCTTATTTGCAAGTTTAAGATGCAAATACAGTTTTAGTAAATAAAGAAAAATTCTGACATGAACTGTATATTCTTTAGTGGGGACTCTCGTAAAAATGTTATGTATGAGAAGCAATATGGGACAAAAATCACATGGCTGCATTGCTTGGGAAGATACACAAAATAAAAAGCATTAATCAGTCTGCTCAGAGGACTATTTAAACCAGAAATCCCATTAAGTGCTTAAATTGATTTACTCTTCCCTCCCCCAAAATAATAAAATAAAATTCCTCAAGTGTCTATTAAATCAGACAAGAAATAAAGGTAGGTAGGTAAAATCCTTGGGGAAAGGAGGGACCTTAAGGCCATCTGATTCATATTTCATACCTCTTCCATTTCTCCATCTTTTTTTTCATCCTTGTTGAAATTCATACATACACAATGTCATAAGCTAGTGTTGGTTTGGATTCAATTTATTTTACAAAAAACAGAAACAAAACAAAAACAATTTGTATGAACTGAGGCCAAAATAGTCTGGTGAAATAATGTTTTTTTTCATTTATATTCACTGCCATGTCTCTTCATTGAAGTTAATGCATTTTCCCTGAAAGGTAATTCATTTCAATTTAAATCAATACAGTATCTTTGAACTAATGCCTTCCAGAGATGCCATGTTGGAACAAACGGTGGTATATTTGTGTAAATTACAAATTTTATAGGTAATTGCACCAAAAAAGTGCTCAGGAAAAAACTTTTGCTTCTAAACAATACAGAGCATGAACACAAATAATCCAGGTTTTGTTTTGGTTTGGTTTGATTTGGTATTCAGGGGTTTTATGGGCTTTGACATAGAGGAGGGAAGAAGAAAGCTATTTATATATCTAAATACCACTGCATATAATTCTTCCCTAAAAAATGGAACAATGCTTTCATGAAAGGAATGGCTACTTTCTAAGGGTTTTTTTTCCCATACATTTCAACATACTGGGGAAGACTGACCCAGGCTGGTACAGGGAACCTAAAAATCCATGTTGTTTTAAACCTGCACTTGCTAACTGAACATAACCTCTCGGGTAACATTTTAGGGGGGAGTACAGGCGTGGGAAGAGGGTGTTTTTAATTTGTCCCTTCTTTTTTAGCAGAAACCAGTAATGTGTGCAAACAAGAGGTGGGAGAGCCCCGATTTGACTCATTCTCAAGTTCTTTTTGCAAATAATCCGAAAAAAATTTCCTTTGAACAGTGTTTTTCAGTCTGAAAATTATCATCTAATTTGAGGGATAAAAGGAGTTATAAAACGCTGGGAAAAGTCACGTCAGTTGCCAATTGCTCAGATCCTTCACGGGAGCTGAGGAAAGCAGCAGCTGCGTTTGCTGGTTGAAAATGCTTGCACCAGCCGGGGAACCGGTAACCACCTTCAGTTGCTGGCAGTAGCTCAGCCTCTTTATGTCAGGCGAAAGAGAGGGTTTGTATTTTTTTTTTTTTTTTGCCAGATTTGGAGGTCACTAAGTCATTGGGGAGTGGGATAAATCCATAACTCATAATCACTTGGACATATAGGATAAAAACACCTACTGTCACTTAACTGCTTCAGAAGCTTTAATATCCAAAGGGTTTGCCCTGACCAGGAAGCAAAATTGAGAACTTCACTGGCAGAGATATTTTTTAAGTAGAATATGAACTGCAACAAGGGTTTAAATTAAGGTTTGTTTCATTTTCTTCTTGTCTCTTCCATATATGTAATTCTCTATCAATAATGTATGAGCTATGGGTTGTTTTTTGAAACCTGGTGTAGCAAAGCCAAATGCCCCTGCTCAGGTTACTCAGCATTATTTTGCAATTATTTGCAAATGGGAATTTCCAGCTGTGGTTTTAGGGAAGAGACTACTGGGAATGCGGTTCTGCCCTGCTACACTGTTTCCTTTGTCCTGCTCCTCTGAAGTATCACTGACTCTGTCTTGTGATTCATGCCGGGAAACTGCAGAGATGAAGGCCATAATCTTCTTTCCCTCATTCATGCTGGACTGGCACCATAGCATGGATTTTTATATTTTTATTTTTACATTTAGCCCCAAATTTAGCCCCTTCTTCATACACTGAAAAACAAAAGTCTATGTCGTAAGTACAGTTTAGAGCCCAAACTCCATCTTCAGCATGTTGACATCTAGACCTGTTTGAACAGGACTAGTCACTGGAAAAGAAAAACGGTTTTAGTTTATAGCTGTGTAATACAATTCAGTCCTGAGCGGAAACATCTGAACTAGCTCTAAGTAACTCGGCTAAGCATCAGTAGCAGTAACATGGCATCAGCTGTGAAAGTTAATTTATCCTCTGTTTCTATACAATGTTTCTATGTATTCCTAGTTCTAGAGACTCACAGTTGCACGAAAAATGTGGGTGGGTTATAAAAATGTTACTTGCTTTGGTTCTAGTCTTGCAGGTAAAAAGGAAGACACTTCAAATTTAGCGCATATAGAAGTATGGGACGGGATTCTCTCCAAATGTCGGTTATTAGCGACGGGTTTGTTTTTCTCTTGAGTTCAAGCACCTGAATGTAAAACACTTGTTTTAAGACCAGTGGTATATTTAGAGGAGTTTGTCCTGCAAACAGTCTAAGCATGTAAGAGGTACAAGAGTCCATCTGTGGACAAGGCAAGAGTTTACCTGAAGTAATTGCCTTCTATAAGACCAGAAAGGGAAAAGAATATGAAGCTAGTCTTAAAGAACACAGCTTAGTAAATAGCACTGCACAGATTAGATGGCAGTGACATTAACATTTTCTGAGATACCTAGTATAAGAATAAAAGGACTAGAGTAGGCGTGTTGCCTGTGTAACAGTGTATTCTACCATCCTTTAGGTGCCAGTTATCGTACAACCATTCTGCGCCAGTATTGTTCAAAATGATGGAATGACCCAACTATATTACTGCTGATGTTTTGAAAGAAGATCACCCACCCTAATGTTAGGAAGTTAGCTGGTCAGCTTGTCAGATATGACAGTCACCCAAAGCCTCGAGTATATGCTTCATCCTCTTTTTTTGTCATACTATTATCTCCTTTAACCCATCATACAGCCATCATCCTTTCCTGAGAGAGAATGAGAGTGCAGAGGGTGCTGATGCGACATATATTTAAGAATTTCACTGTAAGTAATTTTTTTTCCATTACACTATTTTTTCCTATCACTCTATCTTTCTGTATCCAGTTCACTGTATGGATGGGTATTGATCTTTGAATACAATACCTCTAAATCTTTCCGTATGCTTTTGACAGCTGCCTTATTTATTAATTTTACTTTTTTTTAGAAGCCAGGAACACTTAACACAGTTCTTCCTTGAGATATCATTAAAATATGCTAACTAAGGTAAATGTGTAAGAGAGAATGCAGACATTTCTAAAGGTTATGATCTATGACAAGACTTCTTAGCTTTAAAGTTAGTTTAATTGAATTAATTGTAGCATTGAAGAAACTGAATAACAATGAGAGCTTTGACTCTGAATGTATTAACGGGAAATATTTGACCTTTTCAATATGTTACATTTTGATTGGCACTCCTTTCTATTGGAGCCATCTTAATAATCTTTTTTTTTTATTTTTCCCCATGAAAAATAAGGTAGGTGTGTCAAAAAGCCAAAGTACAGCTGAGATAATTGGAAGGATCCAAGATGAGAAGTGTGCAAGTGTATGCGTACACACTCTT